>NW_028116339.1:0-33355 GCF_964273445.1 Streptopelia decaocto
CTCTAGAATTTTCAAAATCCATGTCCACATGTTTACAATTTCACGTCAAAAAATTGCTGAAATTCCAGTTGAAATTTTTTCAAAGTCCCTTAAAAATTTTCCAATTTTTGTCCCAGTTCTTCCCATTCCATTGAAACGTTTCAAATCCCTCTCAAAATTGTTGAAATTCTGTTGAAGCTTTTAAAATTCTCTCTAGAATTTTCAAAATCCACTTCAACATGTTTACAATTTCACGTCAAAAAATGGCTAAAATTCCAGTTGAAATTTTTTCAAAGTCCCTTAAAAATTTTCCAATTTTTGTCCCAGTTCTTCCCATTCCCATTGAAACTTTTCAAATCCCTCTCAAAATTGTTGAAATTCTGTTGAAGCTTTTAAAATTCTCTCTAGAATTTTCAAAATCCATGTCCACATGTTTACAATTTCACGTCAAAAAATGGCTAAAATTCCAGTTGAAATTTTTTCAAAGTCCCTTAAAAATTTTCCAATTTTTGTCCCAATTCTTCCCATTCCCATTGAAACTTTTCAAATCCCTCTCAAAATTGTTGAAATTCTGTTGAAGCTTTTAACATTCTCTCTAGAATTTTCAAAATCCATGTCCACATGTTTACAATTTCACGTCAAAAAATGGCTAAAATTCCAGTTGAAATTTTTTCAAAGTCCCTTCAAAATTTTCCAATTTTTGTCCCAGTTCTTCCCATTCCCATTGAAACTTTTCAAATCCCTCTCAAAATTGTTGAAATTCTCTTGAAGCTTTTAAAATTCTCTCTAGAATTTTCAAAATCCATGTCCACATGTTTACAATTTCACGTCGAAAAATTGCTAAATTTCCAGTTGAAATTTTTTCAAAGTCCCTTAAAAATTTTCCAATTTTTGTCCCAATTCTTCCCATTCCCATTGAAACTTTTCAAATCCCTCTCAAAATTGTTGAAATTCTGTTGAAGCTTTTAAAATTCTCTCTAGAATTTTCAAAATCCACTTCAACATGTTTACAATTTCACATAAAAAAATGGCTAAAATTCCAGTTGAAATTTTTTCAAAGTCCCTTAAAAATTTTCCAATTTTTGTCCCAGTTCTTCCCATTCCCATTGAAACTTTTCAAATCCCTCTCAAAATTGTTGAAATTCTGTTGAAGCTTTTAAAATTCTCTCTAGAATTTTCAAAATCCATGTCCACATGTTTACAATTTCACGTCAAAAAATGGCTAAAATTCCAGTTGCAATTTTTTCAAAGTCCCTTAAAAATTTTCCAATTTTTGTCCCAGTTCTTCCCATTCCCCTTGAAACTTTTCAAATCCCTCTCAAAATTATAGAAATTCTGTTGAAGCTTTTAACATTCTCTCTAGAATTTTCAAAATCCATGTCCACATGTTTACAATTTCACGTCAAAAAATGGCTAAAATTCCAGTTGAAATTTTTTCAAAGTCCCTTAAAAATTTTCCAATTTTTGTCCCAATTCTTCCCATTCCCATTGAAACTTTTCAAATCCCTCTCAAAATTGTTGAAATTCTGTTGAAGCTTTTAAAATTCTCTCTAGAATTTTCAAAATCCATGTCCACATGTTTACAATTTCACATCAAAAAATTGCTAAAATTCCAGTTGAAATTTTTTCAAAGTCCCTGAAAAATTTTCCAATTTTTGTCCCAATTCTTCCCATTCCCATTGAAACTTTTCAAATCCCTCTCAAAATTGTTGAAATTCTGTTGAAGCTTTTAAAATTCTCTCTAGAATTTTCAAAATCCATGTCCACATGTTTACAATTTCACGTCAAAAAATTGCTGAAATTCCAGTTGAAATTTTTTCAAAGTCCCCTTAAAAATTTTCCAATTTTTGTCCCAGTTCTTCCCATTCCCATTGAAACGTTTCAAATCCCTCTCAAAATTGTTGAAATTCTGTTGAAGCTTTTAAAATTCTCTCTAGAATTTTCAAAATCCATGTCCACATGTTTACAATTTCACGTCAAAAAATGGCTAAAATTCCAGTTGCAATTTTTTCAAAGTCCCTTAAAAATTTTCCAATTTTTGTCCCAGTTCTTCCCATTCCCATTGAAACTTTTCAAATCCCTCTCAAAATTATAGAAATTCTGTTGAAGCTTTTAACATTCTCTCTAGAATTTTCAAAATCCATGTCCACATGTTTACAATTTCACGTCAAAAAATGGCTAAAATTCCAGTTGAAATTTTTTCAAAGTCCCTTAAAAATTTTCCAATTTTTGTCCCAATTCTTCCCATTCCCATTGAAACTTTTCAAATCCCTCTCAAAAGTGTTGAAATTCTGTTGAAGCTTTTAAAATTCTCTCTAGAATTTTCAAAATCCATGTCCACATGTTTACAATTTCACGTCAAAAAATTGCTAAAATTCCAGTTGAAATTTTTTCAAAGTCCCTTAAAAATTTTCCAATTTTTGTCCCAATTCTTCCCATTCCCCTTGAAACTTTTCAAATCCCTCTCAAAATTGTTGAAATTCTGTTGAAGCTTTTAAAATTCTCTCTAGAATTTTCAAAATCCATGTCCACATGTTTACAATTTCACGTCAAAAAATTGCTGAAATTCCAGTTGAAATTTTTTCAAAGTCCCTTCAAAATTTTCCAATTTTTGTCCCAATTCTTCCCATTCCCATTGAAACTTTTCAAATCCCTCTCAAAATTATAGAAATTCTGTTGAAGCTTTTAACATTCTCTCTAGAATTTTCAAAATCCATGTCCACATGTTTACAATTTCACGTCAAAAAATGGCTAAAATTCCAGTTGAAATTTTTTCAAAGTCCCTTAAAAATTTTCCAATTTTTGTCCCAGTTCTTCCCATTCCCATTGAAACGTTTCAAATCCCTCTCAAAATTGTTGAAATTCTGTTGAAGCTTTTAAAATTCTCTCTAGAATTTTCAAAATCCATGTCCACATGTTTACAATTTCACGTCAAAAAATTGCTAAAATTCCAGTTGAAATTTTTTCAAAGTCCCTGAAAAATTTTCCAATTTTTGTCCCAATTCTTCCCATTCCCATTGAAACTTTTCAAATCCCTCTCATAATTGTTGAAATTCTGTTGAAGCTTTTAAAATTCTCTCTAGAATTTTCAAAATCCATGTCCACATGTTTACAAGTTCACGTCAAAAAATGGCTAAAATTCCAGTTGAAATTTTTTCAAAGTCCCTTCAAAATTTTCCAATTTTTGTCCCAATTCTTCCCATTCCCATTGAAACTTTTCAAATCCCTCTCAAAATTGTTGAAATTCTGTTGAAGCTTTTAACATTCTCTCTAGAATTTTAAAAATCCATGTCCACATGTTTACAATTTCGCGTCAAAAAATTGCTAAAATTCCAGTTGAAATTTTTTCAAAGTCCCTTAAAAATTTTCCAATTTTTGTCCCAATTCTTCCCATTCCCATTGAAACTTTTCAAATCCCTCTCAAAATTATAGAAATTCTGTTGAAGCTTTTAAAATTCTCTCTAGAATTTTCAAAATCCATGTCCACATGTTTACAATTTCACGTCAAAAAATGGCTAAAATTCCAGTTGAAATTTTTTCAAAGTCCCTTCAAAATTTTCCAATTTTTGTCCCAGTTCTTCCCATTCCCATTGAAACTTTTCAAATCCCTCTCAAAATTGTTGAAATTCTCTTGAAGCTTTTAAAATTCTCTCTAGAATTTTCAAAATCCATGTCCACATGTTTACAATTTCACGTCGAAAAATTGCTAAATTTCCAGTTGAAATTTTTTCAAAGTCCCTTAAAAATTTTCCAATTTTTGTCCCAATTCTTCCCATTCCCATTGAAACTTTTCAAATCCCTCTCAAAATTGTTGAAATTCTGTTGAAGCTTTTAAAATTCTCTCTAGAATTTTCAAAATCCACTTCAACATGTTTACAATTTCACATAAAAAAATGGCTAAAATTCCAGTTGAAATTTTTTCAAAGTCCCTTAAAAATTTTCCAATTTTTGTCCCAGTTCTTCCCATTCCCATTGAAACTTTTCAAATCCCTCTCAAAATTGTTGAAATTCTGTTGAAGCTTTTAAAATTCTCTCTAGAATTTTCAAAATCCATGTCCACATGTTTACAATTTCACGTCAAAAAATGGCTAAAATTCCAGTTGCAATTTTTTCAAAGTCCCTTAAAAATTTTCCAATTTTTGTCCCAGTTCTTCCCATTCCCCTTGAAACTTTTCAAATCCCTCTCAAAATTATAGAAATTCTGTTGAAGCTTTTAACATTCTCTCTAGAATTTTCAAAATCCATGTCCACATGTTTACAATTTCACGTCAAAAAATGGCTAAAATTCCAGTTGAAATTTTTTCAAAGTCCCTTAAAAATTTTCCAATTTTTGTCCCAATTCTTCCCATTCCCATTGAAACTTTTCAAATCCCTCTCAAAATTGTTGAAATTCTGTTGAAGCTTTTAAAATTCTCTCTAGAATTTTCAAAATCCATGTCCACATGTTTACAATTTCACATCAAAAAATTGCTAAAATTCCAGTTGAAATTTTTTCAAAGTCCCTGAAAAATTTTCCAATTTTTGTCCCAATTCTTCCCATTCCCATTGAAACTTTTCAAATCCCTCTCAAAATTGTTGAAATTCTGTTGAAGCTTTTAAAATTCTCTCTAGAATTTTCAAAATCCATGTCCACATGTTTACAATTTCACGTCAAAAAATTGCTGAAATTCCAGTTGAAATTTTTTCAAAGTCCCTTAAAAATTTTCCAATTTTTGTCCCAGTTCTTCCCATTCCCATTGAAACGTTTCAAATCCCTCTCAAAATTGTTGAAATTCTGTTGAAGCTTTTAAAATTCTCTCTAGAATTTTCAAAATCCATGTCCACATGTTTACAATTTCACGTCAAAAAATGGCTAAAATTCCAGTTGCAATTTTTTCAAAGTCCCTTAAAAATTTTCCAATTTTTGTCCCAGTTCTTCCCATTCCCATTGAAACTTTTCAAATCCCTCTCAAAATTATAGAAATTCTGTTGAAGCTTTTAACATTCTCTCTAGAATTTTCAAAATCCATGTCCACATGTTTACAATTTCACGTCAAAAAATGGCTAAAATTCCAGTTGAAATTTTTTCAAAGTCCCTTAAAAATTTTCCAATTTTTGTCCCAATTCTTCCCATTCCCATTGAAACTTTTCAAATCCCTCTCAAAAGTGTTGAAATTCTGTTGAAGCTTTTAAAATTCTCTCTAGAATTTTCAAAATCCATGTCCACATGTTTACAATTTCACGTCAAAAAATTGCTAAAATTCCAGTTGAAATTTTTTCAAAGTCCCTTAAAAATTTTCCAATTTTTGTCCCAATTCTTCCCATTCCCCTTGAAACTTTTCAAATCCCTCTCAAAATTGTTGAAATTCTGTTGAAGCTTTTAAAATTCTCTCTAGAATTTTCAAAATCCATGTCCACATGTTTACAATTTCACGTCAAAAAATTGCTGAAATTCCAGTTGAAATTTTTTCAAAGTCCCTTCAAAATTTTCCAATTTTTGTCCCAATTCTTCCCATTCCCATTGAAACTTTTCAAATCCCTCTCAAAATTATAGAAATTCTGTTGAAGCTTTTAACATTCTCTCTAGAATTTTCAAAATCCATGTCCACATGTTTACAATTTCACGTCAAAAAATGGCTAAAATTCCAGTTGAAATTTTTTCAAAGTCCCTTAAAAATTTTCCAATTTTTGTCCCAGTTCTTCCCATTCCCATTGAAACGTTTCAAATCCCTCTCAAAATTGTTGAAATTCTGTTGAAGCTTTTAAAATTCTCTCTAGAATTTTCAAAATCCATGTCCACATGTTTACAATTTCACGTCAAAAAATTGCTAAAATTCCAGTTGAAATTTTTTCAAAGTCCCTGAAAAATTTTCCAATTTTTGTCCCAATTCTTCCCATTCCCATTGAAACTTTTCAAATCCCTCTCATAATTGTTGAAATTCTGTTGAAGCTTTTAAAATTCTCTCTAGAATTTTCAAAATCCATGTCCACATGTTTACAAGTTCACGTCAAAAAATGGCTAAAATTCCAGTTGAAATTTTTTCAAAGTCCCTTCAAAATTTTCCAATTTTTGTCCCAATTCTTCCCATTCCCATTGAAACTTTTCAAATCCCTCTCAAAATTGTTGAAATTCTGTTGAAGCTTTTAACATTCTCTCTAGAATTTTAAAAATCCATGTCCACATGTTTACAATTTCGCGTCAAAAAATTGCTAAAATTCCAGTTGAAATTTTTTCAAAGTCCCTTAAAAATTTTCCAATTTTTGTCCCAATTCTTCCCATTCCCATTGAAACTTTTCAAATCCCTCTCAAAATTATAGAAATTCTGTTGAAGCTTTTAAAATTCTCTCTAGAATTTTCAAAATCCATGTCCACATGTTTACAATTTCACGTCAAAAAATGGCTAAAATTCCAGTTGAAATTTTTTCAAAGTCCCTTAAAAATTTTCCAATTTTTGTCCCAATTCTTCCCATTCCCCTTGAAACTTTTCAAATCCCTCTCAAAATTGTTGAAATTCTGTTGAAGCTTTTAAAATTCTCTCTAGAATTTTCAAAATCCATGTCCACATGTTTACAATTTCACGTCAAAAAATGGCTAAAATTCCAGTTGAAATTTTTTCGAAGTCCCTTCAAAATTTTCCAATTTTTGTCCCAATTCTTCCCATTCCCATTGAAACTTTTCAAATCCCTCTCAAAATTGTTGAAATTCTGTTGAAGCTTTTAAAATTCTCTCTAGAATTTTCAAAATCCATGTCCACATGTTTACAATTTCACGTCAAAAAATTGCTGAAATTCCAGTTGAAATTTTTTCAAAGTCCCTTCAAAATTTTCCAATTTTTGTCCCAATTCTTCCCATTCCCATTGAAACTTTTCAAATCCCTCTCAAAATTGTTGAAATTCTGTTGAAGCTTTTAAAATTCTCTCTAGAATTTTCAAAATCCATGTCCACATGTTTACAATTTCACGTCAAAAAATTGCTAAAATTCCAGTTGAAATTTTTTCAAAGTCCCTTAAAAATTTTCCAATTTTTGTCCTAATTCTTCCCATTCCCATTGAAACTTTTCAAATCCCTCTCAAAATTGTTGAAATTCTGTTGAAGCTTTTAAAATTCTCTCTAGAATTTTCAAAATCCATGTCCACATGTTTAC
This sequence comes from Streptopelia decaocto, assembly GCF_964273445.1. Taxonomy (NCBI): domain Eukaryota; kingdom Metazoa; phylum Chordata; class Aves; order Columbiformes; family Columbidae; genus Streptopelia; species Streptopelia decaocto. The sequence continues at coordinate 7,104 of NW_028116339.1, forward strand.
AATTTCACATAAAAAATGGCTAAAATTCCAGTTGAAATTTTTTCAAAGTCCCTTAAAAATTTTCCAATTTTTGTCCCAATTCTTCCCATTCCCATTGAAACTTTTCAAATCCCTCTCAAAATTGTTGAAATTCTGTTGAAGCTTTTAAAATTCTCTCTAGAATTTTCAAAATCCATGTCCACATGTTTACAATTTCACGTCAAAAAATTGCTAAAATTCCAGTTGAAATTTTTTCAAAGTCCCTTAAAAATTTTCCAATTTTTGTCCCAATTCTTCCCATTCCCATTGAAACTTTTCAAATCCCTCTCAAAAGTGTTGAAATTCTGTTGAAGCTTTTAAAATTCTCTCTAGAATTTTCAAAATCCATGGCCACATGTTTACAATTTCACGTCGAAAAATGGCTAAAATTCCAGTTGAAATTTTTTCAAAGTCCCTTAAAAATTTTCCAATTTTTGTCCCAATTCTTCCCATTCCCATTGAAACTTTTCAAATCCCTCTCAAAAGTGTTGAAATTCTGTTGAAGCTTTTAAAATTCTCTCTAGAATTTTCAAAATCCATGTCCACATGTTTACAATTTCACGTAAAAAAATGGCTAAAATTCCAGTTGAAATTTTTTCAAAGTCCCTGAAAAATTTTCCAATTTTTGTCCCAATTCTTCCCATTCCCATTGAAACTTTTCAAATCCCTCTCAAAATTGTTGAAATTCTGTTGAAGCTTTTAAAATTCTCTCTAGAATTTTCAAAATCCATGTCCACATGTTTACAATTTCACGTCAAAAAATGGCTAAAATTCCAGTTGAAATTTTTTCAAAGTCCCTTAAAAATTTTCCAATTTTTGTCCCAATTCTTCCCATTCCCATTGAAACTTTTCAAATCCCTCTCAAAATTGTTGAAATTCTGTTGAAGCTTTTAAAATTCTCTCTAGAATTTTCAAAATCCACTTCAACATTTTTACAATTTCACATAAAAAAAATGGCTAAAATTCCAGTTGAAATTTTTTCAAAGTCCCTTAAAAATTTTCCAATTTTTGTCCCAGTTCTTCCCATTCCCATTGAAACTTTTCAAATCCCTCTCATAATTGTTGAAATTCTGTTGAAGCTTTTAAAATTCTCTCTAGAATTTTCAAAATCCATGTCCACATGTTTACAATTTCACGTCAAAAAATTGCTAAAATTCCAGTTGAAATTTTTTCAAAGTCCCTGAAAAATTTTCCAATTTTTGTCCCAATTCTTCCCATTCCCATTGAAACTTTTCAAATCCCTCTCAAAATTGTTGAAATTCTGTTGAAGCTTTTAACATTCTCTCTAGAATTTTCAAAATCCATGTCCACATGTTTACAATTTCACGTCAAAAAATGGCTAAAATTCCAGTTGAAATTTTTTCAAAGTCCCTTCAAAATTTTCCAATTTTTGTCCCAGTTCTTCCCATTCCCATTGAAACTTTTCAAATCCCTCTCAAAATTGTTGAAATTCTGTTGAAGCTTTTAAAATTCTCTCTAGAATTTTCAAAATCCATGTCCACATGTTTACAATTTCACGTCAAAAAATTGCTAAAATTCCAGTTGAAATTTTTTCAAAGTCCCTTAAAAATTTTCCAATTTTTGTCCCAATTCTTCCCATTCCCCTTGAAACTTTTCAAATCCCTCTCAAAATTGTTGAAATTCTGTTGAAGCTTTTAAAATTCTCTCTAGAATTTTCAAAATCCATGTCCACATGTTTACAATTTCACGTCAAAAAATTGCTAAAATTCCAGTTGAAATTTTTTCAAAGTCCCTTCAAAATTTTCCAATTTTTGTCCCAATTCTTCCCATTCCCCTTAAAACTTTTCAAATCCCTCTCAAAATTGTTGAAATTCTGTTGAAGCTTTTAAAATTCTCTCTAGAATTTTCAAAATCCATGTCCACATGTTTACAATTTCACGTCAAAAAATTGCTGAAATTCCAGTTGAAATTTTTTCAAAGTCCCTTCAAAATTTTCCAATTTTTGTCCCAATTCTTCCCATTCCCATTGAAACTTTTCAAATCCCTCTCAAAATTATAGAAATTCTGTTGAAGCTTTTAACATTCTCTCTAGAATTTTCAAAATCCATGTCCACATGTTTACAATTTCACGTCAAAAAATTGCTAAAATTCCAGTTGAAATTTTTTCAAAGTCCCTGAAAAATTTTCCAATTTTTGTCCCAGTTCTTCCCATTCCCATTGAAACTTTTCAAATACCTCTCAAAATTGTTGAAATTCTGTTGAAGCTTTTAAAATTCTCTCTAGAATTTTCAAAATCCATGTCCACATGTTTACAATTTCACGTCAAAAAATGGCTAAAATTCCAGTTGAAATTTTTTCAAAGTCCCTTAAAAATTTTCCAATTTTTGTCCCAGTTCTTCCCATTCCCATTGAAACTTTTCAAATCCCTCTCAAAATTATAGAAATTCTGTTGAAGCTTTTAAAATTCTCTCTAGAATTTTCAAAATCCATGTCCACATGTTTACAATTTCACGTCAAAAAATGGCTAAAATTCCAGTTGAAGATTTTTCAAAGTCCCTTCAAAATTTTCCAATTTTTGTCCCAATTCTTCCCATTCCCATTGAAACTTTTCAAATCCCTCTCAAAATTGTTGAAATTCTGTTGAAGCTTTTAAAATTCTCTCTAGAATTTTCAAAATCCATGTCCACATGTTTACAATTTCACGTCAAAAAATTGCTAAAATTCCAGTTGAAATTTTTTCAAAGTCCCTTAAAAATTTTCCAATTTTTGTCCCAATTCTTCCCATTCCCACTGAAACTTTTCAAATCCCTCTCAAAATTGTTGAAATTCTGTTGAAGCTTTTAAAATTCTCTCTAGAATTTTCAAAATCCATGTCCACATGTTTACAATTTCACGTCAAAAAATGGCTAAAATTCCAGTTGAAATTTTTTCAAAGTCCCTTAAAAATTTTCCAATTTTTGTCCCAATTCTTCCCATTCCCATTGAAACTTTTCAAATCCCTCTCAAAATTGTTGAAATTCTGTTGAAGCTTTTAAAATTCTCTCTAGAATTTTCAAAATCCATGTCCACATGTTTACAATTTCGCGTCAAAAAATTGCTAAAATTCCAGTTGAAATTTTTTCAAAGTCCCTTAAAAATTTTCCAATTTTTGTCCCAATTCTTCCCATTCCCATTGAAACTTTTCAAATCCCTCTCAAAATTGTTGAAATTCTGTTGAAGCTTTTAACATTCTCTCTAGAATTTTCAAAATCCATGTCCACATGTTTACAATTTCACATAAAAAATGGCTAAAATTCCAGTTGAAATTTTTTCAAAGTCCCTTCAAAATTTTCCAATTTTTGTCCCAGTTCTTCCCATTCCCATTGAAACTTTTCAAATCCCTCTCAAAATTGTTGAAATTCTCTTGAAGCTTTTAAAATTCTCTCTAGAATTTTCAAAATCCACTTCAACATGTTTACAATTTCACGTCAAAAAATGGCTAAAATTCCAGTTGAAATTTTTTCAAAGTCCCTTCAAAATTTTCCAATTTTTGTCCCAATTCTTCCCATTCCCATTGAAACTTTTCAAATCCCTCTCAAAATTGTTGAAATTCTGTTGAAGCTTTTAAAATTCTCTCTAGAATTTTCAAAATCCACTTCAACATGTTTACAATTTCACATAAAAAAATGGCTAAAATTCCAGTTGAAATTTTTTCAAAGTCCCTTAAAAATTTTCCAATTTTTGTCCCAGTTCTTCCCATTCCCATTGAAACTTTTCAAATCCCTCTCATAATTGTTGAAATTCTGTTGAAGCTTTTAAAATTCTCTCTAGAATTTTCAAAATCCATGTCCACATGTTTACAATTTCACGTCAAAAAATGGCTAAAATTCCAGTTGAAATTTTTTCAAAGTCCCTGAAAAATTTTCCAATTTTTGTCCCAATTCTTCCCATTCCCATTGAAACTTTTCAAATCCCTCTCAAAATTGTTGAAATTCTGTTGAAGCTTTTAACATTCTCTCTAGAATTTTCAAAATCCATGTCCACATGTTTACAATTTCACGTCAAAAAATGGCTAAAATTCCAGTTGAAATTTTTTCAAAGTCCCTTAAAAATTTTCCAATTTTTGTCCCAGTTCTTCCCATTCCCCTTGAAACTTTTCAAATCCCTCTCAAAATTGTTGAAATTCTGTTGAAGCTTTTAAAATTCTCTCTAGAATTTTCAAAATCCATGTCCACATGTTTACAATTTCACGTCAAAAAATTGCTAAAATTCCAGTTGAAATTTTTTCAAAGTCCCTTCAAAATTTTCCAATTTTTGTCCCAATTCTTCCCATTCCCCTTAAAACTTTTCAAATCCCTCTCAAAATTGTTGAAATTCTGTTGAAGCTTTTAAAATTCTCTCTAGAATTTTAAAAATCCATGTCCACATGTTTACAATTTCACGTCAAAAAATTGCTGAAATTCCAGTTGAAATTTTTTCAAAGTCCCTTCAAAATTTTCCAATTTTTGTCCCAATTCTTCCCATTCCCATTGAAACTTTTCAAATCCCTCTCAAAATTATAGAAATTCTGTTGAAGCTTTTAACATTCTCTCTAGAATTTTCAAAATCCATGTCCACATGTTTACAATTTCACGTCAAAAAATTGCTAAAATTCCAGTTGAAATTTTTTCAAAGTCCCTGAAAAATTTTCCAATTTTTGTCCCAGTTCTTCCCATTCCCATTGAAACTTTTCAAATCCCTCTCAAAATTGTTGAAATTCTGTTGAAGCTTTTAAAATTCTCTCTAGAATTTTCAAAATCCATGTCCACATGTTTACAATTTCACGTCAAAAAATGGCTAAAATTCCAGTTGCAATTTTTTCAAAGTCCCTTAAAAATTTTCCAATTTTTGTCCCAGTTCTTCCCATTCCCATTGAAACTTTTCAAATCCCTCTCAAAATTATAGAAATTCTGTTGAAGCTTTTAAAATTCTCTCTAGAATTTTCAAAATCCATGTCCACATGTTTACAATTTCACGTCAAAAAATGGCTAAAATTCCAGTTGAAGATTTTTCAAAGTCCCTTCAAAATTTTCCAATTTTTGTCCCAATTCTTCCCATTCCCATTGAAACTTTTCAAATCCCTCTCAAAATTGTTGAAATTCTGTTGAAGCTTTTAAAATTCTCTCTAGAATTTTCAAAATCCATGTCCACATGTTTACAATTTCACGTCAAAAAATTGCTAAAATTCCAGTTGAAATTTTTTCAAAGTCCCTTAAAAATTTTCCAATTTTTGTCCCAATTCTTCCCATTCCCACTGAAACTTTTCAAATCCCTCTCAAAATTGTTGAAATTCTGTTGAAGCTTTTAAAATTCTCTCTAGAATTTTCAAAATCCATGTCCACATGTTTACAAGTTCACGTCAAAAAATGGCTAAAATTCCAGTTGAAATTTTTTCAAAGTCCCTTCAAAATTTTCCAATTTTTGTCCCAATTCTTCCCATTCCCATTGAAACTTTTCAAATCCCTCTCAAAATTGTTGAAATTCTGTTGAAGCTTTTAAAATTCTCTCTAGAATTTTCAAAATCCATGTCCACATGTTTACAATTTCGCGTCAAAAAATTGCTAAAATTCCAGTTGAAATTTTTTCAAAGTCCCTTAAAAATTTTCCAATTTTTGTCCCAATTCTTCCCATTCCCATTGAAACTTTTCAAATCCCTCTCAAAATTGTTGAAATTCTGTTGAAGCTTTTAACATTCTCTCTAGAATTTTCAAAATCCATGTCCACATGTTTACAATTTCACGTCAAAAAATGGCTAAAATTCCAGTTGAAATTTTTTCAAAGTCCCTTCAAAATTTTCCAATTTTGTCCCAGTTCTTCCCATTCCCATTGAAACTTTTCAAATCCCTCTCAAAATTGTTGAAATTCTCTTGAAGCTTTTAAAATTCTCTCTAGAATTTTCAAAATCCATGTCCACATGTTTACAATTTCACGTCGAAAAATTGCTAAAATTCCAGTTGAAATTTTTTCAAAGTCCCTTAAAAATTTTCCAATTTTTGTCCCAATTCTTCCCATTCCCCCTGAAACTTTTCAAATCCCTCTCAAAATTGTTGAAATTCTGTTGAAGCTTTTAAAATTCTCTCTAGAATTTTCAAAATCCACTTCAACATGTTTACAATTTCACATAAAAAAATGGCTAAAATTCCAGTTGAAATTTTTTCAAAGTCCCTTAAAAATTTTCCAATTTTTGTCCCAGTTCTTCCCATTCCCATTGAAACTTTTCAAATCCCTCTCAAAATTGTTGAAATTCTCTTGAAGCTTTTAAAATTCTCTCTAGAATTTTCAAAATCCATGTCCACATGTTTACAATTTCACGTCAAAAAATGGCTAAAATTCCAGTTGCAATTTTTTCAAAGTCCCTTAAAAATTTTCCAATTTTTGTCCCAGTTCTTCCCATTCCCATTGAAACTTTTCAAATCCCTCTCAAAATTATAGAAATTCTGTTGAAGCTTTTAACATTCTCTCTAGAATTTTCAAAATCCATGTCCACATGTTTACAATTTCACGTCAAAAAATGGCTAAAATTCCAGTTGAAATTTTTTCAAAGTCCCTTAAAAATTTTCCAATTTTTGTCCCAATTCTTCCCATTCCCATTGAAACTTTTCAAATCCCTCTCAAAATTGTTGAAATTCTGTTGAAGCTTTTAAAATTCTCTCTAGAATTTTCAAAATCCATGTCCACATGTTTACAAGTTCACGTCAAAAAATGGCTAAAATTCCAGTTGAAATTTTTTCAAAGTCCCTTCAAAATTTTCCAATTTTTGTCCCAATTCTTCCCATTCCCATTGAAACTTTTCAAATCCCTCTCAAAATTGTTGAAATTCTGTTGAAGCTTTTAACATTCTCTCTAGAATTTTCAAAATCCATGTCCACATGTTTACAATTTCACGTCAAAAAATGGCTAAAATTCCAGTTGAAATTTTTTCAAAGTCCCTTAAAAATTTTCCAATTTTTGTCCCAGTTCTTCCCATTCCCATTGAAACTTTTCAAATCCCTTTCAAAATTGTTGAAATTCTGTTGAAGCTTTTAAAATTCTCTCTAGAATTTTCAAAATCCATGTCCACATGTTTACAATTTCACGTCAAAAAATTGCTAAAATTCCAGTTGAAATTTTTTCAAAGTCCCTTAAAAATTTTCCAATTTTTGTCCCAATTCTTCCCATTCCCCTTGAAACTTTTCAAATCCCTCTCAAAATTGTTGAAATTCTGTTGCAGCTTTTAAAATTCTCTCTAGAATTTTCAAAATCCATGTCCACATGTTTACAAGTTCACGTCAAAAAATGGCTAAAATTCCAGTTGAAATTTTTTCGAAGTCCCTTCAAAATTTTCCAATTTTTGTCCCAATTCTTCCCATTCCCATTGAAACTTTTCAAATCCCTCTCAAAATTGTTGAAATTCTGTTGAAGCTTTTAAAATTCTCTCTAGAATTTTCAAAATCCATGTCCACATGTTTACAATTTCACGTCAAAAAATTGCTGAAATTCCAGTTGAAATTTTTTCAAAGTCCCTTCAAAATTTTCCAATTTTTGTCCCAATTCTTCCCATTCCCATTGAAACTTTTCAAATCCCTCTCAAAATTGTTGAAATTCTGTTGAAGCTTTTAAAATTCTCTCTAGAATTTTCAAAATCCATGTCCACATGTTTACAATTTCACGTCAAAAAATTGCTAAAATTCCAGTTGAAATTTTTTCAAAGTCCCTTAAAAATTTTCCAATTTTTGTCCCAATTCTTCCCATTCCCATTGAAACTTTTCAAATCCCTCTCAAAATTGTTGAAATTCTGTTGAAGCTTTTAAAATTCTCTCTAGAATTTTCAAAATCCATGTCCACATGTTTACAATTTCACGTAAAAAAATTGCTAAAATTCCAGTTGAAATTTTTTCAAAGTCCCTTAAAAATTTTCCAATTTTTGTCCCAATTCTTCCCATTCCCATTGAAACTTTTCAAATCCCTCTCAAAATTGTTGAAATTCTGTTGAAGCTTTTAAAATTCTCTCTAGAATTTTCAAAATCCATGTCCACATGTTTACAATTTCACGTCAAAAAATGGCTAAAATTCCAGTTGAAATTTTTTCAAAGTCCCTTAAAAATTTTCCAATTTTTGTCCCAGTTCTTCCCATTCCCATTGAAACTTTTCAAATCCCTCTCATAATTGTTGAAATTCTGTTGAAGCTTTTAAAATTCTCTCTAGAATTTTCAAAATCCATGTCCACATGTTTACAATTTCACGTCGAAAAATTGCTAAAATTCCAGTTGAAATTTTTTCAAAGTCCCTGAAAAATTTTCCAATTTTTGTCCCAATTCTTCCCATTCCCATTGAAACTTTTCAAATCCCTCTCAAAATTGTTGAAATTCTGTTGAAGCTTTTAAAATTCTCTCTAGAATTTTCAAAATCCATGTCCACATGTTTACAATTTCACGTCAAAAAATTGCTAAAATTCCAGTTGAAATTTTTTCAAAGTCCCTTAAAAATTTTCCAATTTTTGTCCCAGTTCTTCCCATTCCCATTGAAACTTTTCAAATCCCTCTCAAAATTGTTGAAATTCTGTTGAAGCTTTTAAAATTCTCTCTAGAATTTTCAAAATCCATGTCCACATGTTTAGAATTTCACGTCAAAAAATTGCTAAAATTCCAGTTGAAATTTTTTCAAAGTCCCTTCAAAATTTTCCAATTTTTGTCCCAATTCTTCCCATTCCCATTGAAACTTTTCAAATCCCTCTCAAAATTATAGAAATTCTGTTGAAGCTTTTAACATTCTCTCTAGAATTTTCAAAATCCATGTCCACATGTTTACAATTTCACGTCAAAAAATGGCTAAAATTCCAGTTGAAATTTTTTCAAAGTCCCTTAAAAATTTTCCAATTTTTGTCCCAGTTCTTCCCATTCCCATTGAAACGTTTCAAATCCCTCTCAAAATTGTTGAAATTCTGTTGAAGCTTTTAAAATTCTCTCTAGAATTTTCAAAATCCATGTCCACATGTTTACAATTTCACATAAAAAAATGGCTAAAATTCCAGTTGAAATTTTTTCAAAGTCCCTTAAAAATTTTCCAATTTTTGTCCCAATTCTTCCCATTCCCATTGAAACTTTTCAAATCCCTCTCAAAATTGTTGAAATTCTGTTGAAGCTTTTAAAATTCTCTCTAGAATTTTCAAAATCCATGTCCACATGTTTACAATTTCACGTCAAAAAATTGCTGAAATTCCAGTTGAAATTTTTTCAAAGTCCCTTAAAAATTTTCCAATTTTTGTCCCAATTCTTCCCATTCCCATTGAAACTTTTCAAATCCCTCTCAAAATTGTTGAAATTCTGTTGAAGCTTTTAAAATTCTCTCTAGAATTTTCAAAATCCATGTCCACATGTTTACAATTTCACGTCAAAAAATTGCTAAAATTCCAGTTGAAATTTTTTCAAAGTCCCTTAAAAATTTTCCAATTTTTGTCCTAATTCTTCCCATTCCCATTGAAACTTTTCAAATCCCTCTCAAAATTGTTGAAATTCTGTTGAAGCTTTTAAAATTCTCTCTAGAATTTTCAAAATCCATGTCCACATGTTTACAATTTCACGTCAAAAAATTGCTAAAATTCCAGTTGTAATTTTTTCAAAGTCCCTTAAAAATTTTCCAATTTTTGTCCCAGTTCTTCCTATTCCCATTGAAACTTTTCAAATCCCTCTCAAAAGTGTTGAAATTCTCTTGAAGCTTTTAAAATTCTCTCTAGAATTTTCAAAATCCATGTCCACATGTTTACAATTTCACGTCAAAAAATTGCTAAAATTCCAGTTGAAATTTTTTCAAAGTCCCTTAAAAATTTTCCAATTTTTGTCCTAATTCTTCCCATTCCCATTGAAACTTTTCAAATCCCTCTCAAAATTGTTGAAATTCTGTTGAAGCTTTTAAAATTCTCTCTAGAATTTTCAAAATCCATGTCCACATGTTTACAATTTCACATAAAAAATGGCTAAAATTCCAGTTGAAATTTTTTCAAAGTCCCTTAAAAATTTTCCAATTTTTGTCCCAGTTATTCCCATTCCCATTGAAACTTTTCAAATCCCTCTCAAAATTGTTGAAATTCTGTTGAAGCTTTTAAAATTCTCTCTAGAATTTTCAAAATCCATGTCCACATGTTTACAATTTCACGTCAAAAAATGGCTAAAATTCCAGTTGCAATTTTTTCAAAGTCCCTTAAAAATTTTCCAATTTTTGTCCCAGTTCTTCCCATTCCCATTGAAACTTTTCAAATCCCTCTCAAAATTATAGAAATTCTGTAGAAGCTTTTAACATTCTCTCTAGAATTTTCAAAATCCATGTCCACATGTTTACAATTTCACGTCAAAAAATGGCTAAAATTCCAGTTGAAATTTTTTCAAAGTCCCTTAAAAATTTTCCAATTTTTGTCCCAATTCTTCCCATTCCCATTGAAACTTTTCAAATCCCTCTCAAAATTGTTGAAATTCTGTTGAAGCTTTTAAAATTCTCTCTAGAATTTTCAAAATCCATGTCCACATGTTTACAATTTCACGTCAAAAAATGGCTAAAATTCCAGTTGAAATTTTTTCAAAGTCCCTTAAAAATTTTCCAATTTTTGTCCCAATTCTTCCCATTCCCATTGAAACTTTTCAAATCCCTCTCAAAATTGTTGAAATTCTGTTGAAGCTTTTAAAATTCTCTCTAGAATTTTCAAAATCCATGTCCACATGTTTACAATTTCACGTCAAAAAATGGCTAAAATTCCAGTTGAAATTTTTTCTAAGTCCCTTAAAAATTTTCCAATTTTTGTCCCAATTCTTCCCATTCCCATTGAAACTTTTCAAATCCCTCTCAAAATTGTTGAAATTCTGTTGAAGCTTTTAAAATTCTCTCTAGAATTTTCAAAATCCATGTCCACATGTTTACAATTTCACGTCAAAAAATGGCTAAAATTCCAGTTGAAATTTTTTCAAAGTCCCTTAAAAATTTTCCAATTTTTGTCCCAATTCTTCCCATTCCCATTGAAACTTTTCAAATCCCTCTCAAAATTGTTGAAATTCTGTTGAAGCTTTTAAAATTCTCTCTAGAATTTTCAAAATCCATGTCCACATGTTTACAAGTTCACGTCAAAAAATGGCTAAAATTCCAGTTGAAATTTTTTCAAAGTCCCTTAAAAATTTTCCAATTTTTGTCCCAATTCTTCCCATTCCCATTGAAACTTTTCAAATCCCTCTCAAAATTGTTGAAATTCTGTTGAAGCTTTTAAAATTCTCTCTAGAATTTTCAAAATCCATGTCCACATGTTTACAATTTCACGTCAAAAAATTGCTAAAATTCCAGTTGAAATTTTTTCAAAGTCCCTTAAAAATTTTCCAATTTTTGTCCCAGTTCTTCCCATTCCCATTGAAACTTTTCAAATCCCTCTCAAAAGTGTTGAAATTCTCTTGAAGCTTTTAAAATTCTCTCTAGAATTTTCAAAATCCATGTCCACATGTTTACAATTTCACGTCAAAAAATGGCTAAAATTCCAGTTGAAATTTTTTCAAAGTCCCTTAAAAATTTTCCAATTTTTGTCCCAATTCTTCCCATTCCCATTGAAACTTTTCAAATCCCTCTCAAAATTGTTGAAATTCTGTTGAAGCTTTTAAAATTCTCTCTAGAATTTTCAAAATCCATGTCCACATGTTTACAAGTTCACGTCAAAAAATTGCTGAAATTCCAGTTGAAATTTTTTCAAAGTCCCTTAAAAATTTTCCAATTTTTGTCCCAATTCTTCCCATTCCCATTGAAACTTTTCAAATCCCTCTCAAAATTATAGAAATTCTGTAGAAGCTTTTAACATTCTCTCTAGAATTTTCAAAATCCATGTCCACATGTTTACAATTTCACGTCAAAAAATTGTTAAAATTCCAGTTGAAATTTTTTCAAAGTCCCTTAAAAATTTTCCAATTTTTGTCACAGTTCTTCCCATTCCCATTGAAACGTTTCAAATCCCTCTCAAAATTGTTGAAATTCTGTTGAAGCTTTTAAAATTCTCTCTAGAATTTTCAAAATCCATGTCCACATGTTTACAATTTCACGTCAAAAAAATGGCTAAAATTCCAGTTGCAATTTTTTCAAAGTCCCTTAAAAATTTTCCAATTTTTGTCCCAATTCTTCCCATTCCCATTGAAACTTTTCAAATCCCTCTCAAAATTGTTGAAATTCTGTTGAAGCTTTTAAAATTCTCTCTAGAATTTTCAAAATCCATGTCCACATGTTTACAATTTCACGTCAAAAAATGGCTAAAATTCCCGTTGAAATTTTTTCAAAGTCCCTGAAAAATTTTCCAATTTTTGTCCTAATTCTTCCCATTCCCATTGAAACTTTTCAAATCCCTCTCAAAATTGTTGAAATTCTGTTGAAGCTTTTAAAATTCTCTCTAGAATTTTCAAAATCCATGTCCACATGTTTACAATTTCACATAAAAAATGGCTAAAATTCCAGTTGAAATTTTTTCAAAGTCCCTTAAAAATTTTCCAATTTTTGTCCCAATTCTTCCCATTCCCATTGAAACTTTTCAAATCCCTCTCAAAATTGTTGAAATTCTGTTGAAGCTTTTAAAATTCTCTCTAGAATTTTCAAAATCCATGTCCACATGTTTACAATTTCGCGTCAAAAAATTGCTGAAATTCCAGTTGAAATTTTTTCAAAGTCCCTTCAAAATTTTCCAATTTTTGTCCCAATTCTTCCCATTCCCATTGAAACTTTTCAAATCCCTCTCAAAATTATAGAAATTCTGTTGAAGCTTTTAACATTCTCTCTAGAATTTTCAAAATCCATGTCCACATGTTTACAATTTCACGTCAAAAAATGGCTAAAATTCCAGTTGAAATTTTTTCAAAGTCCCTTCAAAATTTTCCAATTTTTGTCCCAATTCTTCCCATTCCCATTGAAACTTTTCAAATCCCTCTCAAAATTATAGAAATTCTGTTGAAGCTTTTAACATTCTCTCTAGAATTTTCAAAATCCATGTCCACATGTTTACAATTTCACATAAAAAATGGCTAAAATTCCAGTTGAAATTTTTTCAAAGTCCCTTAAAAATTTTCCAATTTTTGTCCCAGTTATTCCCATTCCCATTGAAACTTTTCAAATCCCTCTCAAAATTGTTGAAATTCTGTTGAAGCTTTTAAAATTCTCTCTAGAATTTTCAAAATCCATGTCCACATGTTTACAATTTCACGTCAAAAAATGGCTAAAATTCCAGTTGAAATTTTTTCAAAGTCCCTTAAAAATTTTCCAATTTTTGTCCCAGTTCTTCCCATTCCCATTGAAACTTTTCAAATCCCTCTCAAAATTATAGAAATTCTGTAGAAGCTTTTAACATTCTCTCTAGAATTTTCAAAATCCATGTCCACATGTTTACAATTTCACGTCAAAAAATGGCTAAAATTCCAGTTGAAATTTTTTCAAAGTCCCTTAAAAATTTTCCAATTTTTGTCCCAATTCTTCCCATTCCCATTGAAACTTTTCAAATCCCTCTCAAAATTGTTGAAATTCTGTTGAAGCTTTTAAAATTCTCTCTAGAATTTTCAAAATCCATGTCCACATGTTTACAATTTCACGTCAAAAAATGGCTAAAATTCCAGTTGAAATTTTTTCAAAGTCCCTTAAAAATTTTCCAATTTTTGTCCCAATTCTTCCCATTCCCATTGAAACTTTTCAAATCCCTCTCAAAATTGTTGAAATTCTGTTGAAGCTTTTAAAATTCTCTCTAGAATTTTCAAAATCCATGTCCACATGTTTACAATTTCACGTCAAAAAATGGCTAAAATTCCAGTTGAAATTTTTTCTAAGTCCCTTAAAAATTTTCCAATTTTTGTCCCAATTCTTCCCATTCCCATTGAAACTTTTCAAATCCCTCTCAAAATTGTTGAAATTCTGTTGAAGCTTTTAAAATTCTCTCTAGAATTTTCAAAATCCATGTCCACATGTTTACAATTTCACGTAAAAAAATGGCTAAAATTCCAGTTGAAATTTTTTCAAAGTCCCTTCAAAATTTTCCAATTTTTGTCCCAATTCTTCCCATTCCCCTTGAAACTTTTCAAATCCCTCTCAAAATTGTTGAAATTCTGTTGAAGCTTTTAAAATTCTCTCTAGAATTTTCAAAATCCATGTCCACATGTTTACAAGTTCACGTCAAAAAATGGCTAAAATTCCAGTTGAAATTTTTTCAAAGTCCCTTAAAAATTTTCCAATTTTTGTCCCAATTCTTCCCATTCCCATTGAAACTTTTCAAATCCCTCTCAAAATTGTTGAAATTCTGTTGAAGCTTTTAAAATTCTCTCTAGAATTTTCAAAATCCATGTCCACATGTTTACAATTTCACGTCAAAAAATTGCTAAAATTCCAGTTGAAATTTTTTCAAAGTCCCTTAAAAATTTTCCAATTTTTGTCCTAATTCTTCCCATTCCCATTGAAACTTTTCAAATCCCTCTCAAAATTGTTGAAATTCTGTTGAAGCTTTTAAAATTCTCTCTAGAATTTTCAAAATCCATGTCCACATGTTTACAATTTCACATAAAAAATGGCTAAAATTCCAGTTGAAATTTTTTCAAAGTCCCTTAAAAATTTTCCAATTTTTGTCCCAGTTATTCCCATTCCCATTGAAACTTTTCAAATCCCTCTCAAAATTGTTGAAATTCTGTTGAAGCTTTTAAAATTCTCTCTAGAATTTTCAAAATCCATGTCCACATGTTTACAATTTCACGTCAAAAAATGGCTAAAATTCCAGTTGCAATTTTTTCAAAGTCCCTTAAAAATTTTCCAATTTTTGTCCCAGTTCTTCCCATTCCCATTGAAACTTTTCAAATCCCTCTCAAAATTATAGAAATTCTGTAGAAGCTTTTAACATTCTCTCTAGAATTTTCAAAATCCATGTCCACATGTTTACAATTTCACGTCAAAAAATGGCTAAAATTCCAGTTGAAATTTTTTCAAAGTCCCTTAAAAATTTTCCAATTTTTGTCCCAATTCTTCCCATTCCCATTGAAACTTTTCAAATCCCTCTCAAAATTGTTGAAATTCTGTTGAAGCTTTTAAAATTCTCTCTAGAATTTTCAAAATCCATGTCCACATGTTTACAATTTCACGTCAAAAAATGGCTAAAATTCCAGTTGAAATTTTTTCAAAGTCCCTTCAAAATTTTCCAATTTTTGTCCCAATTCTTCCCATTCCCCTTGAAACTTTTCAAATCCCTCTCAAAATTGTTGAAATTCTGTTGAAGCTTTTAAAATTCTCTCTAGAATTTTCAAAATCCATGTCCACATGTTTACAATTTCACGTCAAAAAATGGCTAAAATTCCAGTTGAAATTTTTTCTAAGTCCCTTAAAAATTTTCCAATTTTTGTCCCAATTCTTCCCATTCCCATTGAAACTTTTCAAATCCCTCTCAAAATTGTTGAAATTCTGTTGAAGCTTTTAAAATTCTCTCTAGAATTTTCAAAATCCATGTCCACATGTTTACAATTTCACGTAAAAAAATGGCTAAAATTCCAGTTGAAATTTTTTCAAAGTCCCTTCAAAATTTTCCAATTTTTGTCCCAATTCTTCCCATTCCCCTTGAAACTTTTCAAATCCCTCTCAAAATTGTTGAAATTCTGTTGAAGCTTTTAAAATTCTCTCTAGAATTTTCAAAATCCATGTCCACATGTTTACAAGTTCACGTCAAAAAATGGCTAAAATTCCAGTTGAAATTTTTTCAAAGTCCCTTAAAAATTTTCCAATTTTTGTCCCAATTCTTCCCATTCCCATTGAAACTTTTCAAATCCCTCTCAAAATTGTTGAAATTCTGTTGAAGCTTTTAAAATTCTCTCTAGAATTTTCAAAATCCATGTCCACATGTTTACAATTTCACATCAAAAAATTGCTAAAATTCCAGTTGAAATTTTTTCAAAGTCCCTTAAAAATTTTCCAATTTTTGTCCCAGTTCTTCCCATTCCCATTGAAACTTTTCAAATCCCTCTCAAAAGTGTTGAAATTCTCTTGAAGCTTTTAAAATTCTCTCTAGAATTTTCAAAATCCATGGCCACATGTTTACAATTTCACGTCAAAAAATTGCTAAAATTCCAGTTGAAATTTTTTCAAAGTCCCTTAAAAATTTTCCAATTTTTGTCCCAATTCTTCCCATTCCCATTGAAACTTTTCAAATCCCTCTCAAAATTGTTGAAATTCTGTTGAAGCTTTTAAAATTCTCTCTAGAATTTTCAAAATCCATGTCCACATGTTTACAATTTCACGTCAAAAAATTGCTAAAATTCCAGTTGAAATTTTTTCAAAGTCCCTTAAAAATTTTCCAATTTTTGTCCCAATTCTTCCCATTCCCATTGAAACTTTTCAAATCCCTCTCAAAATTGTTGAAATTCTGTTGAAGCTTTTAAAATTCTCTCTAGAATTTTCAAAATCCATGTCCACATGTTTACAAGTTCACGTCAAAAAATTGCTGAAATTCCAGTTGAAATTTTTTCAAAGTCCCTTCAAAATTTTCCAATTTTTGTCCCAATTCTTCCCATTCCCATTGAAACTTTTCAAATCCCTCTCAAAATTATAGAAATTCTGTTGAAGCTTTTAACATTCTCTCTAGAATTTTCAAAATCCATGTCCACATGTTTACAATTTCACGTCAAAAAATTGTTAAAATTCCAGTTGAAATTTTTTCAAAGTCCCTTAAAAATTTTCCAATTTTTGTCACAGTTCTTCCCATTCCCATTGAAACGTTTCAAATCCCTCTCAAAATTGTTGAAATTCTGTTGAAGCTTTTAAAATTCTCTCTAGAATTTTCAAAATCCATGTCCACATGTTTACAATTTCACGTCAAAAAAATGGCTAAAATTCCAGTTGCAATTTTTTCAAAGTCCCTTAAAAATTTTCCAATTTTTGTCCCAATTCTTCCCATTCCCATTGAAACTTTTCAAATCCCTCTCAAAATTATAGAAATTCTGTAGAAGCTTTTAACATTCTCTCTAGAATTTTCAAAATCCATGTCCACATGTTTACAATTTCACGTCAAAAAATGGCTAAAATTCCAGTTGAAATTTTTTCAAAGTCCCTTAAAAATTTTCCAATTTTTGTCCCAATTCTTCCCATTCCCATTGAAACTTTTCAAATCCCTCTCAAAATTGTTGAAATTCTGTTGAAGCTTTTAAAATTCTCTCTAGAATTTTCAAAATCCATGTCCACATGTTTACAATTTCACGTCAAAAAATGGCTAAAATTCCAGTTGAAATTTTTTCAAAGTCCCTTAAAAATTTTCCAATTTTTGTCCCAATTCTTCCCATTCCCATTGAAACTTTTCAAATCCCTCTCAAAATTGTTGAAATTCTGTTGAAGCTTTTAAAATTCTCTCTAGAATTTTCAAAATCCATGTCCACATGTTTACAATTTCACGTCAAAAAATGGCTAAAATTCCAGTTGAAATTTTTTCTAAGTCCCTTAAAAATTTTCCAATTTTTGTCCCAATTCTTCCCATTCCCATTGAAACTTTTCAAATCCCTCTCAAAATTGTTGAAATTCTGTTGAAGCTTTTAAAATTCTCTCTAGAATTTTCAAAATCCATGTCCACATGTTTACAATTTCACGTCAAAAAATGGCTAAAATTCCAGTTGAAATTTTTTCAAAGTCCCTTAAAAATTTTCCAATTTTTGTCCCAATTCTTCCCATTCCCATTGAAACTTTTCAAATCCCTCTCAAAATTGTTGAAATTCTGTTGAAGCTTTTAAAATTCTCTCTAGAATTTTCAAAATCCATGTCCACATGTTTACAAGTTCACGTCAAAAAATGGCTAAAATTCCAGTTGAAATTTTTTCAAAGTCCCTTAAAAATTTTCCAATTTTTGTCCCAATTCTTCCCATTCCCATTGAAACTTTTCAAATCCCTCTCAAAATTGTTGAAATTCTGTTGAAGCTTTTAAAATTCTCTCTAGAATTTTCAAAATCCATGTCCACATGTTTACAATTTCACGTCAAAAAATTGCTAAAATTCCAGTTGAAATTTTTTCAAAGTCCCTTAAAAATTTTCCAATTTTTGTCCCAGTTCTTCCCATTCCCATTGAAACTTTTCAAATCCCTCTCAAAAGTGTTGAAATTCTCTTGAAGCTTTTAAAATTCTCTCTAGAATTTTCAAAATCCATGTCCACATGTTTACAATTTCACGTCAAAAAATGGCTAAAATTCCAGTTGAAATTTTTTCAAAGTCCCTTAAAAATTTTCCAATTTTTGTCCCAATTCTTCCCATTCCCATTGAAACTTTTCAAATCCCTCTCAAAATTGTTGAAATTCTGTTGAAGCTTTTAAAATTCTCTCTAGAATTTTCAAAATCCATGTCCACATGTTTACAAGTTCACGTCAAAAAATTGCTGAAATTCCAGTTGAAATTTTTTCAAAGTCCCTTCAAAATTTTCCAATTTTTGTCCCAATTCTTCCCATTCCCATTGAAACTTTTCAAATCCCTCTCAAAATTATAGAAATTCTGTAGAAGCTTTTAACATTCTCTCTAGAATTTTCAAAATCCATGTCCACATGTTTACAATTTCACGTCAAAAAATTGTTAAAATTCCAGTTGAAATTTTTTCAAAGTCCCTTAAAAATTTTCCAATTTTTGTCACAGTTCTTCCCATTCCCATTGAAACGTTTCAAATCCCTCTCAAAATTGTTGAAATTCTGTTGAAGCTTTTAAAATTCTCTCTAGAATTTTCAAAATCCATGTCCACATGTTTACAATTTCACGTCAAAAAAATGGCTAAAATTCCAGTTGCAATTTTTTCAAAGTCCCTTAAAAATTTTCCAATTTTTGTCCCAATTCTTCCCATTCCCATTGAAACTTTTCAAATCCCTCTCAAAATTGTTGAAATTCTGTTGAAGCTTTTAAAATTCTCTCTAGAATTTTCAAAATCCATGTCCACATGTTTACAATTTCACGTCAAAAAATGGCTAAAATTCCCGTTGAAATTTTTTCAAAGTCCCTGAAAAATTTTCCAATTTTTGTCCTAATTCTTCCCATTCCCATTGAAACTTTTCAAATCCCTCTCAAAATTGTTGAAATTCTGTTGAAGCTTTTAAAATTCTCTCTAGAATTTTCAAAATCCATGTCCACATGTTTACAATTTCACATAAAAAATGGCTAAAATTCCAGTTGAAATTTTTTCAAAGTCCCTTAAAAATTTTCCAATTTTTGTCCCAATTCTTCCCATTCCCATTGAAACTTTTCAAATCCCTCTCAAAATTGTTGAAATTCTGTTGAAGCTTTTAAAATTCTCTCTAGAATTTTCAAAATCCATGTCCACATGTTTACAATTTCGCGTCAAAAAATTGCTGAAATTCCAGTTGAAATTTTTTCAAAGTCCCTTCAAAATTTTCCAATTTTTGTCCCAATTCTTCCCATTCCCATTGAAACTTTTCAAATCCCTCTCAAAATTATAGAAATTCTGTTGAAGCTTTTAACATTCTCTCTAGAATTTTCAAAATCCATGTCCACATGTTTACAATTTCACGTCAAAAAATGGCTAAAATTCCAGTTGAAATTTTTTCAAAGTCCCTTCAAAATTTTCCAATTTTTGTCCCAATTCTTCCCATTCCCATTGAAACTTTTCAAATCCCTCTCAAAATTATAGAAATTCTGTTGAAGCTTTTAACATTCTCTCTAGAATTTTCAAAATCCATGTCCACATGTTTACAATTTCACATAAAAAATGGCTAAAATTCCAGTTGAAATTTTTTCAAAGTCCCTTAAAAATTTTCCAATTTTTGTCCCAGTTATTCCCATTCCCATTGAAACTTTTCAAATCCCTCTCAAAATTGTTGAAATTCTGTTGAAGCTTTTAAAATTCTCTCTAGAATTTTCAAAATCCATGTCCACATGTTTACAATTTCACGTCAAAAAATGGCTAAAATTCCAGTTGAAATTTTTTCAAAGTCCCTTAAAAATTTTCCAATTTTTGTCCCAGTTCTTCCCATTCCCATTGAAACTTTTCAAATCCCTCTCAAAATTATAGAAATTCTGTAGAAGCTTTTAACATTCTCTCTAGAATTTTCAAAATCCATGTCCACATGTTTACAATTTCACGTCAAAAAATGGCTAAAATTCCAGTTGAAATTTTTTCAAAGTCCCTTAAAAATTTTCCAATTTTTGTCCCAATTCTTCCCATTCCCATTGAAACTTTTCAAATCCCTCTCAAAATTGTTGAAATTCTGTTGAAGCTTTTAAAATTCTCTCTAGAATTTTCAAAATCCATGTCCACATGTTTACAATTTCACGTCAAAAAATGGCTAAAATTCCAGTTGAAATTTTTTCAAAGTCCCTTAAAAATTTTCCAATTTTTGTCCCAATTCTTCCCATTCCCATTGAAACTTTTCAAATCCCTCTCAAAATTGTTGAAATTCTGTTGAAGCTTTTAAAATTCTCTCTAGAATTTTCAAAATCCATGTCCACATGTTTACAATTTCACGTCAAAAAATGGCTAAAATTCCAGTTGAAATTTTTTCTAAGTCCCTTAAAAATTTTCCAATTTTTGTCCCAATTCTTCCCATTCCCATTGAAACTTTTCAAATCCCTCTCAAAATTGTTGAAATTCTGTTGAAGCTTTTAAAATTCTCTCTAGAATTTTCAAAATCCATGTCCACATGTTTACAATTTCACGTAAAAAAATGGCTAAAATTCCAGTTGAAATTTTTTCAAAGTCCCTTCAAAATTTTCCAATTTTTGTCCCAATTCTTCCCATTCCCCTTGAAACTTTTCAAATCCCTCTCAAAATTGTTGAAATTCTGTTGAAGCTTTTAAAATTCTCTCTAGAATTTTCAAAATCCATGTCCACATGTTTACAAGTTCACGTCAAAAAATGGCTAAAATTCCAGTTGAAATTTTTTCAAAGTCCCTTAAAAATTTTCCAATTTTTGTCCCAATTCTTCCCATTCCCATTGAAACTTTTCAAATCCCTCTCAAAATTGTTGAAATTCTGTTGAAGCTTTTAAAATTCTCTCTAGAATTTCAAAATCCATGTCCACATGTTTACAATTTCACGTCAAAAAATTGCTAAAATTCCAGTTGAAATTTTTTCAAAGTCCCTTAAAAATTATCCAATTTTTGTCCTAATTCTTCCCATTCCCATTGAAACTTTTCAAATCCCTCTCAAAATTGTTGAAATTCTGTTGAAGCTTTTAAAATTCTCTCTAGAATTTTCAAAATCCATGTCCACATGTTTACAATTTCACATAAAAAATGGCTAAAATTCCAGTTGAAATTTTTTCAAAGTCCCTTAAAAATTTTCCAATTTTTGTCCCAGTTTTATTCCCATTCCCATTGAAACTTTTCAAATCCCTCTCAAAATTGTTGAAATTCTGTTGAAGCTTTTAAAATTCTCTCTAGAATTTTCAAAATCCATGTCCACATGTTTACAATTTCACGTCAAAAAATGGCTAAAATTCCAGTTGCAATTTTTTCAAAGTCCCTTAAAAATTTTCCAATTTTTGTCCCAGTTCTTCCCATTCCCATTGAAACTTTTCAAATCCCTCTCAAAATTATAGAAATTCTGTAGAAGCTTTTAACATTCTCTCTAGAATTTTCAAATCCATGTCCACATGTTTACAATTTCACGTCAAAAAATGGCTAAAATTCCAGTTGAAATTTTTTCAAAGTCCCTTAAAAATTTTCCAATTTTTGTCCCAATTCTTCCCATTCCCATTGAAACTTTTCAAATCCCTCTCAAAATTGTTGAAATTCTGTTGAAGCTTTTAAAATTCTCTCTAGAATTTTCAAAATCCATGTCCACATGTTTACAATTTCACGTCAAAAAATGGCTAAAATTCCAGTTGAAATTTTTTCAAAGTCCCTTAAAAATTTTCCAATTTTTGTCCCAATTCTTCCCATTCCCATTGAAACTTTTCAAATCCCTCTCAAAATTGTTGAAATTCTGTTGAAGCTTTTAAAATTCTCTCTAGAATTTTCAAAATCCATGTCCACATGTTTACAATTTCACGTCTCAAAAAATGGCTAAAATTCCAGTTGAAATTTTTTCTAAGTCCCTTAAAAATTTTCCAATTTTTGTCCCAATTCTTCCCATTCCCATTGAAACTTTTCAAATCCCTCTCAAAATTGTTGAAATTCTGTTGAAGCTTTTAAAATTCTCTCTAGAATTTTCAAAATCCATGTCCACATGTTTACAATTTCACGAAAAATGGCTAAAATTCCAGTTGAAATTTTTTCAAAGTCCCTTCAAAATTTTCCAATTTTTGTCCCAATTCTTCCCATTCCCCTTGAAACTTTTCAAATCCCTCTCAAAATTGTTGAAATTCTGTTGAAGCTTTTAAAATTCTCTCTAGAATTTTCAAAATCCATGTCCACATGTTTACAAGTTCACGTCAAAAAATGGCTAAAATTCCAGTTGAAATTTTTTCAAAGTCCCTTAAAAATTTTCCAATTTTTGTCCCAATTCTTCCCATTCCCATTGAAACTTTTCAAATCCCTCTCAAAATTGTTGAAATTCTGTTGAAGCTTTTAAAATTCTCTCTAGAATTTTCAAAATCCATGTCCACATGTTTACAATTTCACATCAAAAAATTGCTAAAATTCCAGTTGAAATTTTTTCAAAGTCCCTTAAAAATTTTCCAATTTTTGTCCCAGTTCTTCCCATTCCCATTGAAACTTTTCAAATCCCTCTCAAAAGTGTTGAAATTCTCTTGAAGCTTTTAAAATTCTCTCTAGAATTTTCAAAATCCATGGCCACATGTTTACAATTTCACGTCAAAAAATTGCTAAAATTCCAGTTGAAATTTTTTCAAAGTCCCTTAAAAATTTTCCAATTTTTGTCCCAATTCTTCCCATTCCCATTGAAACTTTTCAAATCCCTCTCAAAATTGTTGAAATTCTGTTGAAGCTTTTAAAATTCTCTCTAGAATTTTCAAAATCCATGTCCACATGTTTACAATTTCACGTCAAAAAATTGCTAAAATTCCAGTTGAAATTTTTTCAAAGTCCCTTAAAAATTTTCCAATTTTTGTCCCAATTCTTCCCATTCCCATTGAAACTTTTCAAATCCCTCTCAAAATTGTTGAAATTCTGTTGAAGCTTTTAAAATTCTCTCTAGAATTTTCAAAATCCATGTCCACATGTTTACAAGTTCACGTCAAAAAATTGCTGAAATTCCAGTTGAAATTTTTTCAAAGTCCCTTCAAAATTTTCCAATTTTTGTCCCAATTCTTCCCATTCCCATTGAAACTTTTCAAATCCCTCTCAAAATTATAGAAATTCTGTTGAAGCTTTTAACATTCTCTCTAGAATTTTCAAAATCCATGTCCACATGTTTACAATTTCACGTCAAAAAATTGTTAAAATTCCAGTTGAAATTTTTTCAAAGTCCCTTAAAAATTTTCCAATTTTTGTCACAGTTCTTCCCATTCCCATTGAAACGTTTCAAATCCCTCTCAAAATTGTTGAAATTCTGTTGAAGCTTTTAAAATTCTCTCTAGAATTTTCAAAATCCATGTCCACATGTTTACAATTTCACGTCAAAAAAATGGCTAAAATTCCAGTTGCAATTTTTTCAAAGTCCCTTAAAAATTTTCCAATTTTTGTCCCAATTCTTCCCATTCCCATTGAAACTTTTCAAATCCCTCTCAAAATTGTTGAAATTCTGTTGAAGCTTTTAAAATTCTCTCTAGAATTTTCAAAATCCATGTCCACATGTTTACAATTTCACGTCAAAAAATGGCTAAAATTCCAGTTGAAATTTTTTCAAAGTCCCTGAAAAATTTTCCAATTTTTGTCCTAATTCTTCCCATTCCCATTGAAACTTTTCAAATCCCTCTCAAAATTGTTGAAATTCTGTTGAAGCTTTTAAAATTCTCTCTAGAATTTTCAAAATCCATGTCCACATGTTTACAATTTCACATAAAAAATGGCTAAAATTCCAGTTGAAATTTTTTCAAAGTCCCTTAAAAATTTTCCAATTTTTGTCCCAATTCTTCCCATTCCCATTGAAACTTTTCAAATCCCTCTCAAAATTGTTGAAATTCTGTTGAAGCTTTTAAAATTCTCTCTAGAATTTTCAAAATCCATGTCCACATGTTTACAATTTCGCGTCAAAAAATTGCTAAAATTCCAGTTGAAATTTTTTCAAAGTCCCTGAAAAATTTTCCAATTTTTGTCCCAATTCTTCCCATTCCCATTGAAACTTTTCAAATCCCTCTCAAAATTGTTGAAATTCTGTTGAAGCTTTTAAAATTCTCTCTAGAATTTTCAAAATCCATGTCCACATGTTTACAATTTCACGTCAAAAAATGGCTAAAATTCCAGTTGAAATTTTTTCAAAGTCCCTTAAAAATTTTCCAATTTTTGTCCCAATTCTTCCCATTCCCATTGAAACTTTTCAAATCCCTCTCAAAAGTGTTGAAATTCTGTTGAAGCTTTTAAAATTCTCTCTAGAATTTTCAAAATCCATGGCCACATGTTACAATTTCACGTCAAAAAATTGCTAAAATTCCAGTTGAAATTTTTTCAAAGTCCCTTCAAAATTTTCCAATTTTTGTCCCAATTCTTCCCATTCCCATTGAAACTTTTCAAATCCCTCTCAAAAGTGTTGAAATTCTGTTGAAGCTTTTAAAATTCTCTCTAGAATTTTCAAAATCCATGTCCACATGTTTACAATTTCACGTCAAAAAATGGCTAAAATTCCAGTTGAAATTTTTTCAAAGTCCCTTAAAATTTTCCAATTTTTGTCCCAATTCTTCCCATTCCCATTGAAACTTTTCAAATCCCTCTCAAAATTGTTGAAATTCTGTTGAAGCTTTTAAAAATCTCTCTAGAATTTTCAAAATCCATGTCCACATGTTTACAATTTCACGTCAAAAAATGGCTAAAATTCCAGTTGAAATTTTTCAAAGTCCCTTAAAAATTTCCAATTTTTGTCCAATTCTTCCCATTCCCATTGAAACTTTTCAAATCCCTCTCAAAATTGTTGAAATTCTGTTGAAGCTTTTAAAATTCTCTCTAGAATTTTCAAAATCCATGTCCACATGTTTACAATTTCACGTCAAAAATTGCTAAAATTCCAGTTGCAATTTTTTTCAAAGTCCCTTAAAAATTTTCCAATTTTTGTCCCAATTCTTCCCATTCCCCTTGAAACTTTTCCAATCCCTCTCAAAATTGTTGAAATTCTGTTGAAGCTTTTAAAATTCTCTCTAGAATTTTCAAAATCCATGTCCACATGTTTACAATTTCACATCAAAAAATTGCTAAAATTCCAGTTGAAATTTTTTCAAAGTCCCTTAAAAATTTTCCAATTTTTGTCCCAATTCTTCCCATTCCCATTGAAACTTTTCAAATCCCTCTCAAAATTGTTGAAATTCTGTTGAAGCTTTTAACATTCTCTCTAGAATTTTCAAAATCCATGTCCACATGTTTACAATTTCACGTCAAAAAATTGCTAAAATTCCAGTTGAAATTTTTTCAAAGTCCCTTAAAAATTTTCCAATTTTTGTCCCAGTTCTTCCCATTCCCATTGAAACGTTTCAAATCCCTCTCAAAATTGTTGAAATTCTGTTGAAGCTTTTAAAATTCTCTCTAGAATTTTCAAAATCCATGTCCACATGTTTACAATTTCACGTCAAAAAAATGGCTAAAATTCCAGTTGAAATTTTTTCAAAGTCCCTTAAAAATTTTCCAATTTTTGTCCCAATTCTTCCCATTCCCATTGAAACTTTTCAAACCCCTCTCAAAATTGTTGAAATTCTGTTGAAGCTTTTAAAATTCTCTCTAGAATTTTCAAAATCCATGTCCACATGTTTACAATTTCACATAAAAAAATGGCTAAAATTCCAGTTGAAATTTTTTCAAAGTCCCTGAAAAATTTTCCAATTTTTGTCCCAATTCTTCCCATTCCCATTGAAACTTTTCAAATCCCTCTCAAAATTGTTGAAATTCTGTTGAAGCTTTTAAAATTCTCTCTAGAATTTTCAAAATCCATGGCCACATGTTTACAATTTCACGTCAAAAAATGGCTAAAATTCCAGTTGAAATTTTTTCAAAGTCCCTTAAAAATTTTCCAATTTTTGTCCCAATTCTTCCCATTCCCATTGAAACTTTTCAAATCCCTCTCAAAATTGTTGAAATTCTGTTGAAGCTTTTAAAATTCTCTCTAGAATTTTCAAAATCCATGTCCACATGTTTACAATTTCACGTCAAAAAATTGCTAAAATTCCAGTTGAAATTTTTTCAAAGTCCCTTAAAAATTTTCCAATTTTTGTCCCAATTCTTCCCATTCCATT
>NW_028116338.1:0-28541 GCF_964273445.1 Streptopelia decaocto
CGTTCAAAATTTTCCAATTTTTGTCCCAATTCTTCCCATTCCCATTGAACTTTTCAAATCCCTCTCAAAATTGTTGAAATTCTGTTGAAGCTTTTAAAATTCTCTCTAGAATTTTCAAAATCCATGTCCACATGTTTACAATTTCACGTCAAAAAATGGCTAAAATTCCAGTTGAAATTTTTTCAAAGTCCCTGAAAAATTTTCCAATTTTTGTCCCAATTCTTCCCATTCCCTTGAAACTTTTCAAATCCCTCTCAAAATTGTTGAAATTCTGTTGAAGCTTTTAAATTCTCTCCAGAATTTTCAAAACCCATGTCCACATGTTTACAATTTCACGTCAAAAAATGGCTAAAATTCCAGTTGAAATGTTTTCAAAGTCCCTTAAAAATTTTCCAATTTATGTCCCAATTCTTCCCATTCCCATTGAAACTTTTCAAATCCCTCTCAAAATTGTTGAAATTCTGTTGAAGCTTTTAAAATTCTCTCCAGAATTTCAAAAATCCATGTCCACATGTTTACAATTTCACGTCAAAAAATGGCTAAAATTCCAGTAGAAATTTTTTCAAAGTCCCCTTAAAAATTTTCCAATTTTTGTCCCAATTCTTCCCATTCCCATTGAAACTTTTCAAATCCCTCTCCAAAATGTTGAAATTCTCTTGAGGCTTTTTAAAATTCTCTCTAGAATTTCAAAATCCATGTCCACATGTTTACAATTTCACGTCAAAAAATGGCTAAAATTCCAGTTGAAAATTTTTCAAAGTCCCTTACAAATTTTCCAATTTTTGTCCCAATTCTTCCCATTCCCATTGAAACTTTTCAAATCCCTCTCAAAATTGTTGAAATTCTCTTGAAGCTTTTAAAATTCTATCCAGAATTTTCAAAATCCATGTCCATATGTTTACAATTTCATGTCAAAAAATGGCTAAAATTCCAGTTAAAATTTTTCAAAGTCCCTTAAAAATTTCCAAATTTGTCCCAATTCTTCCCATTCCCATTGAAACTTTTCAAATCCCTCTCAAAATTGTTGAAATTCTCTTGAAGCTTTTAAAATTCTCTCTAGAATTTTCAAAATCCATGTCCACAGGTTTACAATTTCATGTAAAAAAATGGCTAAAATTCCAGTTGAAATTTTTCAAAGTCCCTGAAAATTTTCCAATTTTTGTTCCAATTCTTCCCATTCCCATTGAAACTTTTCAAATCCCGCTCAAAATTGTTGAAATTCTCTTGAAGCTTTTAAAATTCTCTCTAAAATTTTCAAAATCCGTGTCCACATATTTACAATTTCACGTCAAAAAATGGCTAAAATTCCAGTTGAAATTTTTTCAAAGTCCCTTCAAAATTTCCAATTTTTGTCCCAATTCTTCCCATTCCCAATGAAACTTTTCAAATCCCTCTGAAAATTGTTGAAATTCTGTTGAAGCTTTTTAAAAATCTCTCCAGAATTTTCAGAATCCATGTCCACATGTTTACAATTTCACATCAAAAATGCTAAAATTCCAGTAGAAATTTTTTCAAAGTCCCTTAAAAATTTTCCAATTTTTGTCCCAATTCTTCCCATTCCCATTGAAACTTTTCAAATCCCTCTGAAAATTGTTGAAATTCTGTTGAAGCTTTTAAAATTCTCTCTAGAATTTTTCAAAATCCATGTCCACATGTTTACAATTTCACGTCAAAAATGCTAAAATTCCAGTTGAAATTTTTTCAAAGTCCCTTAAAATTTTCCAATTTTTGTCCCAATTCTTCCCATTCCCATTGAAACTTTTCAAATCCCTCTCACAATTGTTGAAATTCTCTTGAAGCTTTTAAATTCTCTCTAGAATTTTCAAATGCATGTCCACATGTTTACAATTTCACGTCAAAAAATGGCTAAAATTCCAGTTGAAATTTTTTCAAAGTCCGTTCAAAATTTTCCAATTTTTGTCCCAATTCTTCCCATTCCCATTGAAACTTTTCAAATCCCTCTCAAAATTGTTGAAATTCTGTTGAAGCTTTTAAAATTCTCTCTAGAATTTTCAAAATCCATGTCCACATGTTTACAATTTCACGTCAAAAAATGGCTAAAATTCAGTTGAAATTTTTTCAAAGTCCCTGAAAAATTTTCCAATTTTTGTCCCAAATTCTTCCCATTCCCATTGAAACTTTTCAAATCCCTCTCAAAATTGTTGAAATTCTGTTGAAGCTTTTAAAATTCTCTCTAGAATTTTCAAAATCCATGTCCACATGTTACAATTTCACGTCAAAAATGGCTAAAATTCCAGTTGAAATTTTTTTCAAAGTCCCTTAAAAATTTTCCAATTTTTGTCCCCAATTCTTCCCATTCCCATTGAAACTTTTCAAATCCCTCTCAAAATTGTTGAAAATTCTCTTGAAGCTTTTAAAAATCTCTCCAGAATTTTCAGAATCCATGTCCACATGTTTACAATTTCACATCAAAATGCTAAAATTCCAGTAGAAATTTTTCAAAGTCCCTTAAAAATTTCCAATTTTGTCCCAATTCTTCCCATTCCCATTGAAACTTTTCAAATCCCTCTCAAAATTGTTGAAATTCTCTTGAAGCTTTTAAAATTCCTCTCTAGAATTTTCAAAATCCATGTCCACATGTTTACATTTTCACGTCAAAAATGCTAAAATTCCAGTTGAAATTTTTTTCAAAGTCCGTTCAAATTTTCCAATTTTTGTCCCAATTCTTCCCATTCCCATTGAAACTTTTCAAATCCCTCTCAAAATTGTTGAAATTCTCTTGAAGCTTTTAAAATTCTCTCTAGAATTTTCAAAATCCATGTCCACATGTTTACAATTTCACGTCAAAAATGCTAAAATTCCAGTTGAAATTTTTTCAAAGTCCGTTCAAAATTTTCCAATTTTTGTCCCAATTCTTCCCATTCCCATTGAAACTTTTCAAATCCCTCTCAAAATTGTTGAAATTCTCTTGAAGCTTTTAAAATTCTCTCTAGAATTTTCAAATCCATGTCCACATGTTTACAATTTCACGTCAAAAAATGGCTAAAATTCCAGTTGAAATTTTTTCAAAGTCCCTTAAAATTTTCCAATTTTTGTCCCAATTCTTCCCATTCCCATTGAACTTTTCAAATCCCTCTCAAAATTGTTGAAATTCTGTTGAAGCTTTTAAATTCTCTCCAGAATTTTAAAATCCATGTCCACATGTTTACAATTTCACGTCAAAAATGGCTAAAATTCCAGTTGAAATTTCTCAAAGTCCCTTACAAATTTTCCAATTTTTGTCCCAATTCTTCCCATTCCCATTGAAACTTTTCAAATCCCTCTCAAAATGGTGAAATTCTGTTGAAGCTTTTAAAATTCTCTCTAGAATTTCAAAATCCATGTCCACATGTTTACAATTTCACGTCAAAAAATGGCTAAAATTCCAGTTGAAATTTTTTCAAAGTCCCTTAAAAATTTCCAATTTTTGTCCCAATTCTTCCATTCCCATTGAACTTTTCAAATCCCTCTCAAAATTGTTGAAATTCTCTTGAAGCTTTTAAATTCTCTCTAGAATTTTCAAAATCCATGTCCACATGTTTACAATTTCACGTCAAAAAATGGCTAAAATTCCAGTTGAAATTTTTTCAAAGTCCCTGAAAAATTTCCCATTTTTGTCCCAATTCTTCCCATTCCCATTGAAACTTTTCAAATCCTCTCAAAATGGTTGAAATCCTCTTGAAGCTTTTAAAATTCTCTCTAGAATTTTCAAAATCCATGTCCACATGTTACAATTTCACGTCAAAAAATGGCTAAAATTCCAGTTGAAATTTTTCAAAGTCCCTTAAAAATTTTCCAATTTTGTCCCAATTCTTCCCATTCCCATTGAAACTTTCAAATCCCTCTCAAAATGGTTGAAATTCTCTTGAAGCTTTTAAAATTCTCTCTAGAATTTTCAAAATCCATGTCCACATGTTTACAATTTCACGTCAAAAAATGGCTAAAATTCCAGTTGAAATTTTTTCCAAGTCCCTTAAAAATTTCCATTTTTGTCCCAATTCTTCCCATTCCCATTGAAACTTTTCAAATCCCTCTCAAATTGTTGAAATTCTCTTGAAGCTTTTAAAATTCTATCCAGAATTTCAAAATCCATGTCCATATGTTTTACAATTTCATGTCAAAAATGGCTAAAATTCAGTTAAAATTTTTCAAAGTCCCTTAAAAATTTTCCAATTTTTGTCCCAATTCTTCCCATTCCCATTGAAACTTTCAAATCCCTCTCAAAATTGTTGAAATTCTCTTGAAGCTTTTAAAATTCTCTCTAGAATTTTCAAAATCCATGTCCACAGGTTTACAATTTCATGTAAAAAAATGGCTAAAATTCCAGTTGAAATTTTTTCAAAGTCCCTGAAAAATTTTCCAATTTTTGTTCCAATTCTTCCCATTCCCATTGAAACTTTTCAAATCCCGCTCAAAATTGTTGAAATTCTCTTGAAGCTTTTAAAATTCTCTCTAGAATTTTCAAAATCCGTGTCCACATATTTACAATTTCACGTCAAAAAATGGCTAAAATTCCAGTTGAAATTTTTTCAAAGTCCTTCAAAATTTCCAATTTTTGTCCCAATTCTTCCCATTCCCATTGAAACTTTTCAAATCCCTCTGAAAATTGTTGAATTCTGTTGAAGCTTTTAAAATTCTCTCCAGAATTTTCAGAATCCATGTCCACATGTTTACAATTTCACATCAAAAATGCTAAAATTCCAGTAGAAATTTTTTCAAAGTCCCTTAAAAATTTCCAATTTTGTCCCAATTCTTCCCATTCCCATTGAAACTTTCAAATCCCTCTGAAAATTGTTGAAATTCTGTTGAAGCTTTAAAATTCTCTCTAGAATTTTCAAAATCCATGTCCACATGTTTACAATTTCACGTCAAATAAGGCCTAAATTCCAGTTGAAATTTTTCAAAGTCCCTTAAAAATTTTCCAATTTTTGTCCAATTCTTCCCATTCCATTGAAACTTTTCAAATCCCTCTCACAATTGTTGAAATTCTCTGAAGCTTTTAAAATTCTCTCTAGAATTTTCAAAATCCATGTCCACATGTTTACAATTTCACGTCAAAAAATGGCTAAAATTCCAGTTGAAATTTTTTCAAAGTCCCTTAAAAATTTTCCAATTTTTGTCCCAATTCTTCCCATTCCCATTGAAACTTTTCAAATCCCTCTCAAATTTTTGAAATTCTGTTGAAGCTTTTAAAATTCTCTCTAGAATTTTCAAAATCCATGTCCACATGTTTACAATTTCACGTCAAAAATGCTAAAATTCCAGTTGAAATTTTTTCAAAGTCCCTGAAAATTTTCCAATTTTTGTCCCAATTCTTCCCATTCCCATTGAAACTTTTCAAATCCCTCTCTAAATTGTTGAAATTCTGTTGAAGCTTTTAAAATCTCTCTAGAATTTTCAAAATCCATGTCCACATGTTTACAATTTTCACGTCAAAAAATGGCTAAATTCCAGTTGAAATTTTTTCAAAGTCCCTTAAAAATTTTCCAATTTTTGTCCCAATTCTTCCCATTCCCATTGAAACTTTTCAAATCCCTCTCAAAATGGTTGAAATTCTCTTGAAGCTTTTAAAATTCTCTCTAGAATTTTCAAAAATCCATGTCACATGTTTACATTTCACGTCAAAAAATGGCTAAAATTCCAGTTGAAATGTTTTCAAAGTCCCTACAAATTTTCCAATTTTTGTCCCAATTCTTCCCATTCCCATTGAAACTTTTCAAATCCCTCTCAAAATTGTTGAAATTCTGTTGAAGCTTTTAAAATTCTCTCTAGAATTTCAAAATCCATGTCCACATGTTTACAATTTCACGTCCAGATTGCTAAAATTCCAGTTGAAATTTTTTCAAAGTCCCTTAAATATTTTCCAATTTTTGTCCCAATTCTTCCCATTCCCACTTGAAACTTTCAAATCCCCTCAAAATTGTTGAAATTCTGTTGAAGCTTTTAAAATTCTCTCTAGAATTTTCAAAAATCCATGTCCACATGTTTACAATTTCACGTCAAAAAATTGCTAAAATTCCAGTTGAAATTTTTTCAAAGTCCCTTACAAATTTTACAATTTTTGTCCCAATTCTTCCCATTCCCATTGAAACTTTTCAAATCCCTCTCAAAATTGTTGAAATTCTCTTGAAGCTTTAAAATTCTCTCTAGAATTTCAAAATCCATGTCCACATGTTTACAATTTCATGTCAAAAAATGGCTAAAATTCCAGTTGAAATTTTTTCAAAGTCCCTTAAAAATTTTCCAATTTTTGTCCCAATTCTTCCCATTCCCATTGAAACTTTTCAAATCCCTCTCAAAATTGTTGAAATTCTGTTGAAGCTTTTAAAATTCTCTCTAGAATTTTTCAAAATCCATGTCCACATGTTTACAATTTCACGTCAAAAAATGGCTAAAATTCCAGTTGAAATTTTTCAAAGTCCTTACAAATTTTCCAATTTTTGTCCCAATTCTTCCCATTCCCATTGAAACTTTTCAAATCCCTCTCAAAATTGTTGAAATTCTGTTGAAGCTTTTAAAATTCTCTCTAGAATTTTCAAAATCCATGTCCACATGTTTACAATTTCACATCAAAAATGGCTAAAATTCCAGTGAAATTTTTTCAAAAGTCCCTTACAAATTTTCCAATTTTTCTCCCAATTCTTCCCATTCCCATTGAAACTTTTCAAATCCCTCTCAAATTGTTGAAATTCTGTTGAAGCTTTTAAAATTCTCTCTAGATTTTCAAAATCCATGTTCACATGTTTACAACTTCACGTAAAAAAATTGCTAAAATGCCAGTTGAAATTTTTTCAAAGTCCCTTAAAAATTTTCCAATTTTTGTCCCAATTCTTCCCATTCCATTGAAACTTTTCAAATCCCTCTCAAAATGGTTGAAATTCTCTTGAAGCTTTTTAAAATTCTCTCTAGAATTTTCAAAATCCATGTCCACATGTTTACAATTTCACGTCAAAATTGCTAAATTCCAGTTGAAATTTTTTCAAAGTCCCTGAAAAATTTTCAATTTTTGTCCCAATTCTTCCCATTCCCATTGAAACTTTTCAAATCCCCCTCAAAATTGTTGGAATTCTGTTGAAGCTTTTAAAATTCTCTCTAGAATTTTCAAAATCCATGTCCACATGTTTACAATTTCACGTAAAAAAATTGCTAAAATACCAGTTGAAATTTTTTCAAAGTCCCTTAAAAATTTTCCAATTTTTGTCCCAATTCTTCCCATTCCCATTGAAACTTTTCAAATCCCTCTCAAAATTGTTGAAATGCTGTTGAAGCTTTTAAAATTCTCTCTAGAATTTTCAAAATCCATGTCCACATGTTTACAATTTCACGTCAAAAAATTGCTAAAATTCCAGTTGAAATTTTTTCAAAGTCCCTGAAAAATTTTCCAATTTTTGTCCCAATTCTTCCCATTCCCATTGAAACTTTTCAAATCCCTCTCAAAATTGTTGAAATTC
The DNA here is from genome assembly GCF_964273445.1 of Streptopelia decaocto. Lineage (NCBI taxonomy): Eukaryota > Metazoa > Chordata > Aves > Columbiformes > Columbidae > Streptopelia > Streptopelia decaocto. Next base: position 7,452 of record NW_028116338.1, read on the forward strand.
TCTTGAAGCTTTTAAAATTCTCTCTAGAATTTTCAAAATCCATGTCCACATGTTTACAATTTCACGTCAAAAAATGGCTAAAATTCCAGTTGAAATTTTTTCAAAGTCCCTTAAAAATTTTCCAATTTTTGTCCCAATTCTTCCCATTCCCATTGAAACTTTTCAAATCCCTCTCAAAATTGTTGAAATTCTCTTGAAGCTTTTAAAATTCTCTCTAGAATTTTCAAAATCCATGTCCACATGTTTACAATTTCACGTCAAAAAATGGCTAAAATTCCAGTTGAAATTTTTTCAAAGTCCCTTAAAAATTTTCCAATTTTTGTCCCAATTCTTCCCATTCCCATTGAAACATTTCAAATCCCTCTCAAAATTGTTGAAATTCTGTTGAAGCTTTTAAAATTCTCTCTAGAATTTTCAAAATCCATGTCCACATGTTTACAATTTCACGTCAAAAATTGCTAAAATTCCAGTTGAAATTTTTTCAAAGTCCCTTAAAAATTTTCCAATTTTTGTCCCAGTTCTTCCCATTCCCATTGAAACTTTTCAAATCCCTCTCAAAATGGTTGAAATTCTGTTGAAGCTTTTAAAATTCTCTCTAGAATTTTCAAAATCCATGTCCACATGTTTTCAATTTCACGTCCAGATTGCTAAAATTCCAGTTGAAATTTTTTCAAAGTCCCTTAAATATTTTCCAATTTTTGTCCCAATTCTTCCCATTCCCATTGAAACTTTTCAAATCCCCCTCAAAATTGTTGAAATTCTGTTGAAGCTTTTAAAATTCTCTCTAGAATTTTCAAAATCCATGTCCACATGTTTACAATTTCACGTCAAAAAATGGCTAAAATTCCAGTTGAAATTTTTTCAAAGTCCCTTACAAATTTTACAATTTTTGTCCCAATTCTTCCCATTCCCATTGAAACTTTTCAAATCCCTCTCAAAATTGTTGAAATTCTGTTGAAGCTTTTAAAATTCTCTCTAGAATTTTCAAAATCCATGTCCACATGTTTACAATTTCATGTCAAAAAATGGCTAAAATTCCAGTTGAAATTTTTTCAAAGTCCCTTAAAAATTTTCCAATTTTTGTCCCAGTTCTTCCCATTCCCATTGAAACTTTTCAAATCCCTCTCAAAATTGTTGAAATTCTCTTGAAGCTTTTAAAATTCTCTCCAGAATTTTCAAAATCCATGTCCACATGTTTACAATTTCACGTCAAAAAATTGCTAAAATTCCAGTTGAAATTTTTTCAAAGTTCCTTACAAATTTTCCAATTTTTGTCCCAATTCTTCCCATTCCCATTGAAACTTTTCAAATCCCTCTCAAAATTGTTGAAATTCTCTTGAAGCTTTTAGAATTCTCTCTAGAATTTTCAAAATCCATGTCCACATGTTTACAATTTCACGTCAAAAAATGGCTAAAATTCCAGTTGAAATTTTTTCAAAGTCCCTTACAAATTTTACAATTTTTGTCCCAATTCTTCCCATTCCCATTGAAACTTTTCAAATCCCTCTCAAAATTGTTGAAATTCTGTTGAAGCTTTTAAAATTCTCTCTAGAATTTTCAAAATCCATGTCCACATGTTTACAATTTCACGTCAAAAAATGGCTAAAATTCCAGTTGAAATTTTTTCAAAGTCCCTTACAAATTTTCCAATTTTTGTCCCAATTCTTCCCATTCCCATTGAAACTTTTCAAATCCCTCTCAAAATGGTTGAAATTCTCTTGAAGCTTTTAAAATTCTCTCTAGAATTTTCAAAATCCATGTCCACATGTTTACAATTTCACATCAAAAAATTGCTAAAATTCCAGTTGAAATTTTTTCAAAGTCCCTTAAAAATTTTCCAATTTTTGTCCCAATTCTTCCCATTCCCATTGAAACTTTTCAAATCCCTCTCAAAATTGTTGAAATTCTCTTGAAGCTTTTAAAATTCTCTCTAGAATTTTCAAAATCCATGTCCACATGTTTACAACTTCACGTAAAAAAAATTGCTAAAATGCCAGTTGAAATTTTTTCAAAGTCCCTTAAAAATTTTCCAATTTTTGTCCCAATTCTTCCCATTCCCATTGAAACATTTCAAATCCCTCTCAAAATTGTTGAAATTCTCTTGAAGCTTTTAAAATTCTCTCTAGAATTTTCAAAATCCATGTCCACATGTTTACAATTTCACGTAAAAAAATGGCTAAAATTCCAGTTGAAATGTTTTCAAAGTCCCTTAAAAATTTTCCAATTTTTGTCCCAATTCTTCCCATTCCCATTGAAACTTTTCAAATCCCTCTCAAAATTGTTGAAATTCTGTTGAAGCTTTTAAAATTCTCTCTAGAATTTTCAAAATCCATGTCCACATGTTTACAATTTCACGTCCAGATTGCTAAAATTCCAGTTGAAATTTTTTCAAAGTCCCTTAAATATTTTCCAATTTTTGTCCCAATTCTTCCCATTCCCATTGAAACTTTTCAAATCCCTCTCAAAATTGTTGAAAGTCTGTTGAAGCTTTTAAAATTCTCTCTAGAATTTTCAAAATCCATGTCCACATGTTTACAATTTCACGTCAAAAAATGGCTAAAATTCCAGTTGAAATGTTTTCAAAGTCCCTGAAAAATTTTCCAATTTTTGTCCCAATTCTTCCCATTCCCATTGAAACTTTTCAAATCCCGCTCAAAATTGTTGAAATTCTCTTGAAGCTTTTAAAATTCTCTCTAGAATTTTCAAAATCCATGTCCACATGTTTACAATTTCATGTCAAAAAATGGCTAAAATTCCAGTTGAAATTTTTTCAAAGTCCCTTACAAATTTTCCAATTTTTGTCCCAGTTCTTCCCATTCCCATTGAAACTTTTCAAATCCCTCTCAAAATTGTTGAAATTCCCTTGAAGCTTTTAGAATTCTCTCTAGAATTTTCAAAATCCATGTCCACATGTTTACAATTTCACGTCAAAAAATGGCTAAAATTCCAGTTGAAATGTTTTCAAAGTCCCTTACAAATTTTCCAATTTTTGTCCCAATTCTTCCCATTCCCATTGAAACTTTTCAAATCCCTCTCAAAATTGTTGAAATTCTGTTGAAGCTTTTAAAATTCTCTCTAGAATTTTCAAAATCCATGTCCACATGTTTACAACTTCACGTAAAAAAAATTGCTAAAATGCCAGTTGAAATTTTTTCAAAGTCCCTTAAAAATTTTCCAATTTTTGTCCCAATTCTTCCCATTCCCATTGAAACTTTTCAAATCCCTCTCAAAATTGTTGAAATTCTCTTGAAGCTTTTAAAATTCTCTCTAGAATTTTCAAAATCCATGTCCACATGTTTACAATTTCACGTCCAGATTGCTAAAATTCCAGTTGAAATTTTTTCGAAGTCCCTTAAATATTTTCCAGTTTTTGTCCCAATTCTTCCCATTCCCATTGAAACTTTTCAAATCCCCCTCAAAATTGTTGGAATTCTGTTGAAGCTTTTAAAATTCTCTCTAGAATTTTCAAAATCCACTTCAACATGTTTACAATTTCATGTAAAAAATTGCTAAAATTCCAGTTGAAATTTTTTCAAAGTCCCTTAAAAATTTTCCAATTTTTGTCCCAATTCTTCCCATTCCCATTGAAACTTTTCAAATCCCCCTCAAAATTGTTGGAATTCTGTTGAAGCTTTTAAAATTCTCTCTAGAATTTTCAAAATCCATGTCCACATGTTTACAATTTCACGTAAAAAATTGCTAAAATTCCAGTTGAAATTTTTTCAAAGTCCCTGAAAAATTTTCCAATTTTTGTCCCAATTCTTCCCATTCCCATTGAAACTTTTCAAATCCCTCTCAAAATTGTTGAAATTCTCTTGAAGCCTTTAAAATTCTCTCTAGAATTTTCAAAATCCATGTCCACATGTTTACAATTTCACGTCAAAAAATTGCTAAAATTCCAGTTGAAATTTTTTCAAAGTCCCTTACAAATTTTCCAATTTTTGTCCCAATTCTTCCCATTCCCATTGAAACTTTTCAAATCCCTCTCAAAATTGTTGAAATTCTGTTGAAGCTTTTAAAATTCTCTCTAGAATTTTCAAAATCCATGTCCACATGTTTACAATTTCACGTCAAAAAATGGCTAAAATTCCAGTTGAAATTTTTTCAAAGTCCCTGAAAAATTTTCCAATTTTTGTCCCAGTTCTTCCCATTCCCATTGAAACTTTTCAAATCCCTCTCAAAATTGTTGAAATTCTGTTGAAGCTTTTAAAATTCTCTCTAGAATTTTCAAAATCCATGTCCACATGTTTTCAATTTCACGTCCAGATTGCTAAAATTCCAGTTGAAATTTTTTCAAAGTCCCTTAAATATTTTCCAATTTTTGTCCCAATTCTTCCCATTCCCATTGAAACTTTTCAAATCCCCCTCAAAATTGTTGAAATTCTGTTGAAGCTTTTAAAATTCTCTCTAGAATTTTCAAAATCCATGTCCACATGTTTACAATTTCACGTCAAAAAATGGCTAAAATTCCAGTTGAAATTTTTTCAAAGTCCCTTACAAATTTTACAATTTTTGTCCCAATTCTTCCCATTCCCATTGAAACTTTTCAAATCCCTCTCAAAATTGTTGAAATTCTGTTGAAGCTTTTAAAATTCTCTCTAGAATTTTCAAAATCCATGTCCACATGTTTACAATTTCATGTCAAAAAATGGCTAAAATTCCAGTTGAAATTTTTTCAAAGTCCCTTAAAAATTTTCCAATTTTTGTCCCAGTTCTTCCCATTCCCATTGAAACTTTTCAAATCCCTCTCAAAATTGTTGAAATTCTCTTGAAGCTTTTAAAATTCTCTCCAGAATTTTCAAAATCCATGTCCACATGTTTACAATTTCACGTCAAAAAATTGCTAAAATTCCAGTTGAAATTTTTTCAAAGTTCCTTACAAATTTTCCAATTTTTGTCCCAATTCTTCCCATTCCCATTGAAACTTTTCAAATCCCTCTCAAAATTGTTGAAATTCTCTTGAAGCTTTTAGAATTCTCTCTAGAATTTTCAAAATCCATGTCCACATGTTTACAATTTCACGTCAAAAAATGGCTAAAATTCCAGTTGAAATTTTTTCAAAGTCCCTTACAAATTTTACAATTTTTGTCCCAATTCTTCCCATTCCCATTGAAACTTTTCAAATCCCTCTCAAAATTGTTGAAATTCTGTTGAAGCTTTTAAAATTCTCTCTAGAATTTTCAAAATCCATGTCCACATGTTTACAATTTCACGTCAAAAAATGGCTAAAATTCCAGTTGAAATTTTTTCAAAGTCCCTTACAAATTTTCCAATTTTTGTCCCAATTCTTCCCATTCCCATTGAAACTTTTCAAATCCCTCTCAAAATGGTTGAAATTCTCTTGAAGCTTTTAAAATTCTCTCTAGAATTTTCAAAATCCATGTCCACATGTTTACAATTTCACATCAAAAAATTGCTAAAATTCCAGTTGAAATTTTTTCAAAGTCCCTTAAAAATTTTCCAATTTTTGTCCCAATTCTTCCCATTCCCATTGAAACTTTTCAAATCCCTCTCAAAATTGTTGAAATTCTCTTGAAGCTTTTAAAATTCTCTCTAGAATTTTCAAAATCCATGTCCACATGTTTACAACTTCACGTAAAAAAAATTGCTAAAATGCCAGTTGAAATTTTTTCAAAGTCCCTTAAAAATTTTCCAATTTTTGTCCCAATTCTTCCCATTCCCATTGAAACATTTCAAATCCCTCTCAAAATTGTTGAAATTCTCTTGAAGCTTTTAAAATTCTCTCTAGAATTTTCAAAATCCATGTCCACATGTTTACAATTTCACGTAAAAAAATGGCTAAAATTCCAGTTGAAATGTTTTCAAAGTCCCTTAAAAATTTTCCAATTTTTGTCCCAATTCTTCCCATTCCCATTGAAACTTTTCAAATCCCTCTCAAAATTGTTGAAATTCTGTTGAAGCTTTTAAAATTCTCTCTAGAATTTTCAAAATCCATGTCCACATGTTTACAATTTCACGTCCAGATTGCTAAAATTCCAGTTGAAATTTTTTCAAAGTCCCTTAAATATTTTCCAATTTTTGTCCCAATTCTTCCCATTCCCATTGAAACTTTTCAAATCCCTCTCAAAATTGTTGAAAGTCTGTTGAAGCTTTTAAAATTCTCTCTAGAATTTTCAAAATCCATGTCCACATGTTTACAATTTCACGTCAAAAAATGGCTAAAATTCCAGTTGAAATGTTTTCAAAGTCCCTGAAAAATTTTCCAATTTTTGTCCCAATTCTTCCCATTCCCATTGAAACTTTTCAAATCCCGCTCAAAATTGTTGAAATTCTCTTGAAGCTTTTAAAATTCTCTCTAGAATTTTCAAAATCCATGTCCACATGTTTACAATTTCATGTCAAAAAATGGCTAAAATTCCAGTTGAAATTTTTTCAAAGTCCCTTACAAATTTTCCAATTTTTGTCCCAGTTCTTCCCATTCCCATTGAAACTTTTCAAATCCCTCTCAAAATTGTTGAAATTCCCTTGAAGCTTTTAGAATTCTCTCTAGAATTTTCAAAATCCATGTCCACATGTTTACAATTTCACGTCAAAAAATGGCTAAAATTCCAGTTGAAATGTTTTCAAAGTCCCTTACAAATTTTCCAATTTTTGTCCCAATTCTTCCCATTCCCATTGAAACTTTTCAAATCCCTCTCAAAATTGTTGAAATTCTGTTGAAGCTTTTAAAATTCTCTCTAGAATTTTCAAAATCCATGTCCACATGTTTACAACTTCACGTAAAAAAAATTGCTAAAATGCCAGTTGAAATTTTTTCAAAGTCCCTTAAAAATTTTCCAATTTTTGTCCCAATTCTTCCCATTCCCATTGAAACTTTTCAAATCCCTCTCAAAATTGTTGAAATTCTCTTGAAGCTTTTAAAATTCTCTCTAGAATTTTCAAAATCCATGTCCACATGTTTACAATTTCACGTCCAGATTGCTAAAATTCCAGTTGAAATTTTTTCGAAGTCCCTTAAATATTTTCCAGTTTTTGTCCCAATTCTTCCCATTCCCATTGAAACTTTTCAAATCCCCCTCAAAATTGTTGGAATTCTGTTGAAGCTTTTAAAATTCTCTCTAGAATTTTCAAAATCCACTTCAACATGTTTACAATTTCATGTAAAAAATTGCTAAAATTCCAGTTGAAATTTTTTCAAAGTCCCTTAAAAATTTTCCAATTTTTGTCCCAATTCTTCCCATTCCCATTGAAACTTTTCAAATCCCCCTCAAAATTGTTGGAATTCTGTTGAAGCTTTTAAAATTCTCTCTAGAATTTTCAAAATCCATGTCCACATGTTTACAATTTCACGTAAAAAATTGCTAAAATTCCAGTTGAAATTTTTTCAAAGTCCCTTAAAAATTTTCCAATTTTTGTCCCAATTCTTCCCATTCCCATTGAAACTTTTCAAATCCCTCTCAAAATTGTTGAAATTCTCTTGAAGCCTTTAAAATTCTCTCTAGAATTTTCAAAATCCATGTCCACATGTTTACAATTTCACGTCAAAAAATTGCTAAAATTCCAGTTGAAATTTTTTCAAAGTCCCTTACAAATTTTCCAATTTTTGTCCCAATTCTTCCCATTCCCATTGAAACTTTTCAAATCCCTCTCAAAATTGTTGAAATTCTGTTGAAGCTTTTAAAATTCTCTCTAGAATTTTCAAAATCCATGTCCACATGTTTACAATTTCACGTCAAAAAATGGCTAAAATTCCAGTTGAAATTTTTTCAAAGTCCCTGAAAAATTTTCCAATTTTTGTCCCAATTCTTCCCATTCCCATTGAAACTTTTCAAATCCCTCTCAAAATTGTTGAAATTCTGTTGAAGCTTTTAAAATTCTCTCTAGAATTTTCAAAATCCATGTCCACATGTTTACAATTTCACGTCAAAAAATGGCTAAAATTCCAGTTGAAATTTTTTCAAAGTCCCTTACAAATTTTCCAATTTTTGTCCCAATTCTTCCCATTCCCATTGAAACTTTTCAAATCCCTCTCAAAATTGTTGAAATTCTGTTGAAGCTTTTAAAATTCTCTCTAGAATTTTCAAAATCCATGTCCACATGTTTACAATTTCACATCAAAAAATTGCTAAAATTCCAGTTGAAATTTTTTCAAAGTCCCTTAAAAATTTTCCAATTTTTGTCCCAATTCTTCCCATTCCCATTGAAACTTTTCAAATCCCTCTCAAAATTGTTGAAATTCTGTTGAAGCTTTCAAAATTCTCTCTAGAATTTTCAAAATCCACTTCAACATGTTTACAATTTCACGTCAAAATTGCTAAAATTCCAGTTGAAATTTTTTCAAAGTCCCTTAAAAATTTTCCAATTTTTGTCCCAATTCTTCCCATTCCCATTGAAACTTTTCAAATCCCTCTCAAAATTGTTGAAATTCTGTTGAAGCTTTTAAAATTCTCTCTAGAATTTTCAAAATCCATGTCCACATGTTTACAATTTCACGTCAAAAAATTGCTAAAATTCCAGTTGAAATTTTTTCAAAGTCCCTTAAAAATTTTCCAATTTTTGTCCCAATTCTTCCCATTCCCATTGAAACTTTTCAAATCCCTCTCAAAATTGTTGAAATTCTGTTGAAGCTTTTAAAATTCTCTCTAGAATTTTCAAAATCCATGTCCACATGTTTACAACTTCACGTAAAAAAAATTGCTAAAATGCCAGTTGAAATTTTTTCAAAGTCCCTTAAAATTTTCCAATTTTTGTCCCAATTCTTCCCATTCCCATTGAAACTTTTCAAATCCCTCTCAAAATTGTTGAAATTCTCTTGAAGCTTTTAAAATTCTATCCAGAATTTTCAAAATCCATGTCCACATGTTTACAATTTCACGTCAAAAAATTGCTAAAATTCCAGTTGAAATTTTTTCAAAGTCCCTTAATAATTTTCCAATTTTTGTCCCAATTCTTCCCATTCCCATTGAAACTTTTCAAATCCCTCTCAAAATTGTTGAAATTCTGTTGAAGCTTTCAAAATTCTCTCTAGAATTTTCAAAATCCACTTCAACATGTTTACAATTTCACGTCAAAATTGCTAAAATTGCAGTTGAAATTTTTTCAAAGTCCCTTAAAAATTTTCCAATTTTTGTCCCAATTCTTCCCATTCCCATTGAAACATTTCAAATCCCTCTCAAAATTGTTGAAATTCTGTTGAAGCTTTTAAAATTCTCTCTAGAATTTTCAAAATCCATGTCCACATGTTTACAATTTCACGTCAAAAAATGGCTAAAATTCCAGTTGAAATTTTTTCAAAGTCCCTTACAAATTTTCCAATTTTTGTCCCAATTCTTCCCATTCCCATTGAAACTTTTCAAATCCCTCTCAAAATGGTTGAAATTCTCTTGAAGCTTTTAAAATTCTCTCTAGAATTTTCAAAATCCATGTCCACATGTTTACAATTTCACATCAAAAAATTGCTAAAATTCCAGTTGAAATTTTTTCAAAGTCCCTTAAAAATTTTCCAATTTTTGTCCCAATTCTTCCCATTCCCATTGAAACTTTTCAAATCCCTCTCAAAATTGTTGAAATTCTCTTGAAGCTTTTAAAATTCTCTCTAGAATTTTCAAAATCCATGTCCACATGTTTACAACTTCACGTAAAAAAAATTGCTAAAATGCCAGTTGAAATTTTTTCAAAGTCCCTTAAAAATTTTCCAATTTTTGTCCCAATTCTTCCCATTCCCATTGAAACATTTCAAATCCCTCTCAAAATTGTTGAAATTCTCTTGAAGCTTTTAAAATTCTCTCTAGAATTTTCAAAATCCATGTCCACATGTTTACAATTTCACGTAAAAAAATGGCTAAAATTCCAGTTGAAATGTTTTCAAAGTCCCTTAAAAATTTTCCAATTTTTGTCCCAATTCTTCCCATTCCCATTGAAACTTTTCAAATCCCTCTCAAAATTGTTGAAATTCTGTTGAAGCTTTTAAAATTCTCTCTAGAATTTTCAAAATCCATGTCCACATGTTTACAATTTCACGTCCAGATTGCTAAAATTCCAGTTGAAATTTTTTCAAAGTCCCTTAAATATTTTCCAATTTTTGTCCCAATTCTTCCCATTCCCATTGAAACTTTTCAAATCCCTCTCAAAATTGTTGAAAGTCTGTTGAAGCTTTTAAAATTCTCTCTAGAATTTTCAAAATCCATGTCCACATGTTTACAATTTCACGTCAAAAAATGGCTAAAATTCCAGTTGAAATGTTTTCAAAGTCCCTGAAAAATTTTCCAATTTTTGTCCCAATTCTTCCCATTCCCATTGAAACTTTTCAAATCCCGCTCAAAATTGTTGAAATTCTCTTGAAGCTTTTAAAATTCTCTCTAGAATTTTCAAAATCCATGTCCACATGTTTACAATTTCATGTCAAAAAATGGCTAAAATTCCAGTTGAAATTTTTTCAAAGTCCCTTACAAATTTTCCAATTTTTGTCCCAGTTCTTCCCATTCCCATTGAAACTTTTCAAATCCCTCTCAAAATTGTTGAAATTCCCTTGAAGCTTTTAGAATTCTCTCTAGAATTTTCAAAATCCATGTCCACATGTTTACAATTTCACGTCAAAAAATGGCTAAAATTCCAGTTGAAATGTTTTCAAAGTCCCTTACAAATTTTCCAATTTTTGTCCCAATTCTTCCCATTCCCATTGAAACTTTTCAAATCCCCCTCAAAATTGTTGAAATTCTGTTGAAGCTTTTAAAATTCTCTCTAGAATTTTCAAAATCCATGTCCACATGTTTACAACTTCACGTAAAAAAAATTGCTAAAATGCCAGTTGAAATTTTTTCAAAGTCCCTTAAAAATTTTCCAATTTTTGTCCCAATTCTTCCCATTCCCATTGAAACTTTTCAAATCCCTCTCAAAATTGTTGAAATGCTGTTGAAGCTTTTAAAATTCTCTCTAGAATTTTCAAATTCCATGTCCACATGTTTACAATTTCACGTCAAAATTGCTAAAATTCCAGTTGAAATTTTTTCAAAGTCCCTTAAAAATTTTCCAATTTTTGTCCCAATTCTTCCCATTCCCATTGAAACTTTTCAAATCCCCCTCAAAATTGTTGGAATTCTGTTGAAGCTTTTAAAATTCTCTCTAGAATTTTCAAAATCCACTTCAACATGTTTACAATTTCATGTAAAAAATGGCTAAAATTCCAGTTGAAATTTTTTCAAAGTCCCTTAAAAATTTTCCAATTTTTGTCCCAATTCTTCCCATTCCCATTGAAACTTTTCAAATCCCCTCAAAATTGTTGGAATTCTGTTGAAGCTTTTAAAATTCTCTCTAGAATTTTCAAAATCCATGTCCACATGTTTACAATTTCACGTAAAAAATTGCTAAAATTCCAGTTGAAATTTTTTCAAAGTCCCTGAAAAATTTTCCAATTTTTGTCCCAATTCTTCCCATTCCCATTGAAACTTTTCAAATCCCTCTCAAAATTGTTGAAATTCTCTTGAAGCCTTTAAAATTCTCTCTAGAATTTTCAAAATCCATGTCCACATGTTTACAATTTCACGTCAAAAAATGGCTAAAATTCCAGTTGAAATTTTTTCAAAGTCCCTTACAAATTTTCCAATTTTTGTCCCAATTCTTCCCATTCCCATTGAAACTTTTCAAATCCCTCTCAAAATTGTTGAAATTCTGTTGAAGCTTTTAAAATTCTCTCTAGAATTTTCAAAATCCATGTCCACATGTTTACAATTTCACGTCAAAAAATGGCTAAAATTCCAGTTGAAATTTTTTCAAAGTCCCTGAAAAATTTTCCAATTTTTGTCCCAATTCTTCCCATTCCCATTGAAACTTTTCAAATCCCTCTCAAAATTGTTGAAATTCTGTTGAAGCTTTTAAAATTCTCTCTAGAATTTTCAAAATCCATGTCCACATGTTTACAATTTCACGTCAAAAAATGGCTAAAATTCCAGTTGAAATTTTTTCAAAGTCCCTTAAAAATTTTCCAATTTTTGTCCCAATTCTTCCCATTCCCATTGAAACTTTTCAAATCCCTCTCAAAATTGTTGAAATTCTGTTGAAGCTTTTAAAATTCTCTCTAGAATTTTCAAAATCCATGTCCACATGTTTACAATTTCACATCAAAAAATTGCTAAAATTCCAGTTGAAATTTTTCAAAGTCCCTTAAAAATTTTCCAATTTTTGTCCCAATTCTTCCCATTCCCATTGAAACTTTTCAAATCCCTCTCAAAATTGTTGAAATTCTGTTGAAGCTTTTAAAATTCTCTCTAGAATTTTCAAAATCCATGTCCACATGTTTACAATTTCACGTCAAAAAATGGCTAAAATTCCAGTTGAAATTTTTTCAAAGTCCCTTAAAAATTTTCCAATTTTTGTCCCAATTCTTCCCATTCCCATTGAAACTTTTCAAATCCCTCTCAAAATGGTTGAAATTCTCTTGAAGCTTTTAAAATTCTCTCTAGAATTTTCAAAATCCATGTCCACATGTTTACAACTTCACGTAAAAAAAATTGCTAAAATGCCAGTTGAAATTTTTTCAAAGTCCCTTAAAAATTTTCCAATTTTTGTCCCAATTCTTCCCATTCCCATTGAAACTTTTCAAATCCCTCTCAAAATTGTTGAAATTCTGTTGAAGCTTTTAAAATTCTCTCTAGAATTTTCAAAATCCATGTCCACATGTTTACAATTTCACGTCAAAAAATTGCTAAAATTCCAGTTGAAATTTTTCAAAGTCCCTTAATAATTTTCCAATTTTTGTCCCAATTCTTCCCATTCCCATTGAAAGTTTTCAAATCCCTCTCAAAATTGTTGAAATTCTGTTGAAGCTTTCAAAATTCTCTCTAGAATTTTCAAAATCCACTTCAACATGTTTACAATTTCACGTCAAAATTGCTAAAATTCCAGTTGAAATTTTTTCAAAGTCCCTTAAAAATTTTCCCATTTTTGTCCCAATTCTTCCCATTCCCATTGAAACTTTTCAAATCCCTCTCAAAATTGTTGAAATTCTCTTGAAGCTTTTAAAATTCTCTCTAGAATTTTCAAAATCCATGTCCACATGTTTACAATTTCACATAAAAAAATGGCTAAAATTCCAGTTGAAATTTTTTCAAAGTCCCTTAAAAACTTTCCAATTTTTGTCCCAATTCTTCCCATTCCCACTGAAACTTTTCAAATCCCTCTCAAAATTGTTGAAATTCTCTTGAAGCTTTTAAAATTCTCTCCAGAATTTTCAAAATCCACTTCAACATGTTTACAATTTCACATCAAAAAATTGCTAAAATTCCAGTTGAAATTTTTTCAAAGTCCCTTAAAAATTTTCCAATTTTTGTCCCAATTCTTCCCATTCCCATTGAAACTTTTCAAATCCCTCTCAAAATTGTTGAAATTCTGTTGAAGCTTTTAAAATTCTCTCTAGAATTTTCAAAATCCATGTCCACATGTTTACAATTTCACGTCAAAAAATTGCTAAAATTCCAGTTGAAATTTTTTCAAAGTCCCTTAAAAATTTTCCAATTTTTGTCCCAATTCTTCCCATTCCCATTGAAACTTTTCAAATCACTCTCAAAATTGTTGAAATTCTGTTGAAGCTTTTAAAATTCTCTCTAGAATTTTCAAAATCCATGTCCACATGTTTACAATTTCACGTCAAAAAATGGCTAAAATTCCAGTTGAAATTTTTTCAAAGTCCCTTAAAAATTTTCCAATTTTTGTCCCAATTCTTCCCATTCCCATTGAAACTTTTCAAATCCCTCTCAAAATGGTTGAAATTCTCTTGAAGCTTTTAAAATTCTCTCTAGAATTTTCAAAATCCATGTCCACATGTTTACAACTTCACATAAAAAAAATTGCTAAAATGCCAGTTGAAATTTTTTCAAAGTCCCTTAAAATTTTCCAATTTTTGTCCCAATTCTTCCCATTCCCATTGAAACTTTTCAAATCCCTCTCAAAATTGTTGAAATTCTGTTGAAGCTTTTAAAATTCTCTCTAGAATTTTCAAAATCCATGTCCACATGTTTACAATTTCACATCAAAAAATTGCTAAAATTCCAGTTGAAATTTTTTCAAAGTCCCTGAAAAATTTTCCAATTTTTGTCCCAATTCTTCCCATTCCCATTGAAACTTTTCAAATCCCTCTCAAAATTGTTGAAATTCTGTTGAAGCTTTTAAAATTCTCTCTAGAATTTTCAAAATCCATGTCCACATGTTTACAATTTCACGTCAAAAATGGCTAAAATTCCAGTTGAAATTTTTTCAAAGTCCCTTACAAATTTTCCAATTTTTGTCCCAATTCTTCCCATTCCCATTGAAACTTTTCAAATCCCTCTCAAATTGTTGAAATTCTGTTGAAGCTTTTAAATTCTCTCTAGAATTTTCAAAATCCATGTCCACATGTTTACAATTTCACGTCAAAAAATTGCTAAAATTCCAGTTGAAATTTTTTCAAAGTCCCTTAATAATTTTCCAATTTTTGTCCCAATTCTTCCCATTCCCATTGAAACTTTTCAAATCCCTCTCAAAATTGTTGAAATTCTGTTGAAGCTTTCAAAATTCTCTCTAGAATTTTCAAAATCCACTTCAACATGTTTACAATTTCACGTCAAAATTGCTAAAATTCCAGTTGAAATTTTTTCAAAGTCCCTTAAAAATTTTCCCATTTTTGTCCCAATTCTTCCCATTCCCATTGAAACTTTTCAAATCCCTCTCAAAATTGTTGAAATTCTCTTGAAGCTTTTAAAATTCTCTCTAGAATTTTCAAAATCCATGTCCACATGTTTACAATTTCACATAAAAAAATGGCTAAAATTCCAGTTGAAATTTTTTCAAAGTCCCTTCAAAATTTTCCAATTTTTGTCCCAATTCTTCCCATTCCCATTGAAACTTTTCAAATCCCTCTCAAAATTGTTGAAATTCTCTTGAAGCTTTTAAAATTCTCTCCAGAATTTTCAAAATCCATGTCCACATGTTTACAATTTCACATCAAAAAATTGCTAAAATTCCAGTTGAAATTTTTTCAAAGTCCCTTAAAAATTTTCCAATTTTTGTCCCAATTCTTCCCATTCCCATTGAAACTTTTCAAATCCCTCTCAAAATTGTTGAAATTCTGTTGAAGCTTTTAAAATTCTCTCTAGAATTTTCAAAATCCATGTCCACATGTTTACAATTTCACGTCAAAAAATGGCTAAAATTCCAGTTGAAATTTTTTCAAAGTCCCTTAAAAATTTTCCAATTTTTGTCCCAATTCTTCCCATTCCCATTGAAACATTTCAAATCACTCTCAAAATTGTTGAAATTCTGTTGAAGCTTTTAAAATTCTCTCTAGAATTTTCAAAATCCATGTCCACATGTTTACAATTTCACGTCAAAAAATGGCTAAAATTCCAGTTGAAATTTTTTCAAAGTCCCTTAAAAATTTTCCAATTTTTGTCCCAATTCTTCCCATTCCCATTGAAACTTTTCAAATCCCTCTCAAAATTGTTGAAATTCTCTTGAAGCTTTTAAAATTCTCTCTAGAATTTTCAAAATCCATGTCCACATGTTTACAATTTCACGTCAAAAAATGGCTAAAATTCCAGTTGAAATTTTTTCAAAGTCCCTTAAAAATTTTCCAATTTTTGTCCCAATTCTTCCCATTCCCATTGAAACTTTTCAAATCCCTCTCAAAATGGTTGAAATTCTCTTGAAGCTTTTAAAATTCTCTCTAGAATTTTCAAAATCCATGTCCACATGTTTACAACTTCACGTAAAAAAAATTGCTAAAATGCCAGTTGAAATTTTTTCAAAGTCCCTTAAAAATTTTCCAATTTTTGTCCCAATTCTTCCCATTCCCATTGAAACTTTTCAAATCCCTCTCAAAATTGTTGAAATGCTGTTGAAGCTTTTAAAATTCTCTCTAGAATTTTCAAAATCCATGTCCACATGTTTACAATTTCACGTCAAAAAATGGCTAAAATTCCAGTTGAAATTTTTTCAAAGTCCCTGAAAAATTTTCCAATTTTTGTCCCAATTCTTCCCATTCCCATTGAAACTTTTCAAATCCCTCTCAAAATTGTTGAAATTCTGTTGAAGCTTTTAAAATTCTCTCTAGAATTTTCAAAATCCATGTCCACATGTTTTCAATTTCACGTCCAGATTGCTAAAATTCCAGTTGAAATTTTTTCAAAGTCCCTTAAATATTTTCCAGTTTTTGTCCCAATTCTTCCCATTCCCATTGAAACTTTTCAAATCCCCCTCAAAATTGTTGGAATTCTGTTGAAGCTTTTAAAATTCTCTCTAGAATTTTCAAAATCCATGTCCACATGTTTACAATTTCACGTCAAAAAATGGCTAAAATTCCAGTTGAAATTTTTTCAAAGTCCCTGAAAAATTTTCCAATTTTTGTCCCAATTCTTCCCATTCCCATTGAAACTTTTCAAATCCCTCTCAAAATTGTTGAAATTCTCTTGAAGCTTTTAAAATTCTCTCTAGAATTTTCAAAATCCATGTCCACATGTTTACAATTTCACATAAAAAAATGGCTAAAATGCCAGTTGAAATTTTTTCAAAGTCCCTTAAAAATTTTCCAATTTTTGTCCCAATTCTTCCCATTCCCATTGAAACTTTTCAAATCCCTCTCAAAATTGTTGAAATTCTGTTGAAGCTTTTAAAATTCTCTCTAGAATTTTCAAAATCCATGTCCACATGTTTACAATTTCATGTCAAAAAATGGCTAAAATTCCAGTTGAAATTTTTTCAAAGTCCCTTACAAATTTTCCAATTTTTGTCCCAGTTCTTCCCATTCCCATTGAAACTTTTCAAATCCCTCTCAAAATGGTTGAAATTCTCTTGAAGCTTTTAAAATTCTCTCTAGAATTTTCAAAATCCATGTCCACATGTTTACAACTTCACGTAAAAAAAATTGCTAAAATGCCAGTTGAAATTTTTTCAAAGTCCCTTAAAAATTTTCCAATTTTTGTCCCAATTCTTCCCATTCCCATTGAAACTTTTCAAATCCCTCTCAAAATGGTTGAAATTCTCTTGAAGCTTTTAAAATTCTCTCTAGAATTTTCAAAATCCATGTCCACATGTTTACAATTTCACGTCAAAAAATGGCTAAAATTCCAGTTGAAATTTTTTCAAAGTCCCTTAAAAATTTTCCAATTTTTGTCCCAATTCTTCCCATTCCCATTGAAACTTTTCAAATCCCTCTCAAAATGGTTGAAATTCTCTTGAAGCTTTTAAAATTCTCTCTAGAATTTTCAAAATCCATGTCCACATGTTTACAACTTCACGTATAAAAATTTGCTAAAATTCCAGTTGAAATTTTTTCAAAGTCCCTTAAAAATTTTCCAATTTTTGTCCCAATTCTTCCCATTCCCATTGAAACTTTTCAAATCCCTCTCAAAATTGTTGAAATGCTGTTGAAGCTTTTAAAATTCTCTCTAGAATTTTCAAAATCCATGTCCACATGTTTACAATTTCACATCCAGATTGCTAAAATTCCAGTTGAAATTTTTTCAAAGTCCCTGAAAAATTTTCCAATTTTTGTCCCAATTCTTCCCATTCCCATTGAAACTTTTCAAATCCCTCTCAAAATTGTTGAAATTCTGTTGAAGCTTTTAAAATTCTCTCTAGAATTTTCAAAATCCATGTCCACATGTTTACAATTTCACATCCAGATTGCTAAAATTCCAGTTGAAATTTTTTCAAAGTCCCTGAAAAATTTTCCAATTTTTGTCCCAATTCTTCCCATTCCCATTGAAACTTTTCAAATCCCCCTCAAAATTGTTGGAATTCTGTTGAAGCTTTTAAAATTCTCTCTAGAATTTTCAAAATCCATGTCCACATGTTTACAATTTCACGTCAAAAAATGGCTAAAATTCCAGTTGAAATTTTTTCAAAGTCCCTTAAAAATTTTACAATTTTTGTCCCAATTCTTCCCATTCCCATTGAAACTTTTCAAATCCCTCTCAAAATTGTTGAAATTCTGTTGAAGCTTTTAAAATTCTCTCTAGAATTTTCAAAATCCATGTCCACATGTTTACAATTTCATGTCAAAAAATGGCTAAAATTCCAGTTGAAATTTTTTCAAAGTCCCTTACAAATTTTCCAATTTTTGTCCCAGTTCTTCCCATTCCCATTGAAACTTTTCAAATCCCTCTCAAAATGGTTGAAATTCTCTTGAAGCTTTTAAAATTCTCTCTAGAATTTTCAAAATCCATGTCCACATGTTTACAACTTCACGTAAAAAAAATTGCTAAAATGCCAGTTGAAATTTTTTCAAAGTCCCTTAAAAATTTTCCAATTTTTGTCCCAATTCTTCCCATTCCCATTGAAACTTTTCAAATCCCTCTCAAAATGGTTGAAATTCTCTTGAAGCTTTTAAAATTCTCTCTAGAATTTTCAAAATCCATGTCCACATGTTTACAATTTCACGTCAAAAAATGGCTAAAATTCCAGTTGAAATTTTTTCAAAGTCCTTAAAAATTTTCCAATTTTTGTCCCAATTCTTCCCATTCCCATTGAAACTTTTCAAATCCCTCTCAAAATGGTTGAAATTCTCTTGAAGCTTTTAAAATTCTCTCTAGAATTTTCAAAATCCATGTCCACATGTTTACAACTTCACGTATAAAAATTTGCTAAAATTCCAGTTGAAATTTTTTCAAAGTCCCTTAAAAATTTTCCAATTTTTGTCCCAATTCTTCCCATTCCCATTGAAACTTTTCAAATCCCTCTCAAAATTGTAGAAATGCTGTTGAAGCTTTTAAAATTCTCTCTAGAATTTTCAAAATCCATGTCCACATGTTTACAATTTCACGTCAAAAAATGGCTAAAATTCCAGTTGAAATTTTTTCAAAGTCCCTGAAAAATTTTCCAATTTTTGTCCCAATTCTTCCCATTCCCATTGAAACTTTTCAAATCCCTCTCAAAATTGTTGAAATTCTCTTGAAGCTTTTAAAATTCTCTCTAGAATTTTCAAAATCCATGTCCACATGTTTACAATTTCACGTCAAAAAATGGCTAAAATTCCAGTTGAAATTTTTTCAAAGTCCCTTAAAAATTTTCCAATTTTTGTCCCAATTCTTCCCATTCCCATTGAAACTTTTCAAATCCCTCTCAAAATGGTTGAAATTCTCTTGAAGCTTTTAAAATTCTCTCTAGAATTTTCAAAATCCATGTCCACATGTTTACAACTTCACGTAAAAAAAATTGCTAAAATGCCAGTTGAAATTTTTTCAAAGTCCCTTAAAAATTTTCCAATTTTTGTCCCAATTCTTCCCATTCCCATTGAAACTTTTCAAATCCCTCTCAAAATTGTTGAAATGCTGTTGAAGCTTTTAAAATTCTCTCTAGAATTTTCAAAATCCATGTCCACATGTTTACAATTTCACGTCAAAAAATGGCTAAAATTCCAGTTGAAATTTTTTCAAAGTCCCTGAAAAATTTTCCAATTTTTGTCCCAATTCTTCCCATTCCCATTGAAACTTTTCAAATCCCTCTCAAAATTGTTGAAATTCTGTTGAAGCTTTTAAAATTCTCTCTAGAATTTTCAAAATCCATGTCCACATGTTTACAATTTCACGTCCAGAGTGCTAAAATTCCAGTTGAAATTTTTTCAAAGTCCCTTAAAAATTTTCCAGTTTTTGTCCCAATTCTTCCCATTCCCATTGAAACTTTTCAAATCCCCCTCAAAATTGTTGGAATTCTGTTGAAGCTTTTAAAATTCTCTCTAGAATTTTCAAAATCCATGTCCACATGTTTACAATTTCACGTCAAAAAATGGCTAAAATTCCAGTTGAAATTTTTTCAAAGTCCTGAAAATTTTCCAATTTTGTCCCAATTCTTCCCATTCCCATTGAAACTTTTCAAATCCCTCTCAAAATTGTTGAAATTCTGTTGAAGCTTTTAAAATTCTCTCTAGAATTTTCAAAATCCATGTCCACATGTTTACAATTTCACGTCAAAAAATGGCTAAAATTCCAGTTGAAATTTTTTCAAAGTCCCTTAAAAATTTTACAATTTTTGTCCCAATTCTTCCCATTCCCATTGAAACTTTTCAAATCCCTCTCAAAATTGTTGAAATTCTGTTGAAGCTTTTAAAATTCTCTCTAGAATTTTCAAAATCCATGTCCACATGTTTACAATTTCATGTCAAAAAATGGCTAAAATTCCAGTTGAAATTTTTTCAAAGTCCCTTACAAATTTTCCAATTTTTGTCCCAGTTCTTCCCATTCCCATTGAAACTTTTCAAATCCCTCTCAAAATGGTTGAAATTCTCTTGAAGCTTTTAAAATTCTCTCTAGAATTTTCAAAATCCATGTCCACATGTTTACAACTTCACGTAAAAAAAATTGCTAAAATGCCAGTTGAAATTTTTTCAAAGTCCCTTAAAAATTTTCCAATTTTTGTCCCAATTCTTCCCATTCCCATTGAAACTTTTCAAATCCCTCTCAAAATGGTTGAAATTCTCTTGAAGCTTTTAAAATTCTCTCTAGAATTTTCAAAATCCATGTCCACATGTTTACAATTTCACGTCAAAAAATGGCTAAAATTCCAGTTGAAATTTTTTCAAAGTCCCTGAAAAATTTTCCAATTTTTGTCCCAATTCTTCCCATTCCCATTGAAACTTTTCAAATCCCTCTCAAAATTGTTGAAATTCTCTTGAAGCTTTTAAAATTCTCTCTAGAATTTTCAAAATCCATGTCCACATGTTTACAACTTCACGTATAAAAATTTGCTAAAATTCCAGTTGAAATTTTTTCAAAGTCCCTTCAAAATTTTCCAATTTTTGTCCCAATTCTTCCCATTCCCATTGAAACTTTTCAAATCCCTCTCAAAATTGTTGAAATGCTGTTGAAGCTTTTAAAATTCTCTCTAGAATTTTCAAAATCCATGTCCACATGTTTACAATTTCACATCCAGATTGCTAAAATTCCAGTTGAAATTTTTTCAAAGTCCCTGAAAAATTTTCCAATTTTTGTCCCAATTCTTCCCATTCCCATTGAAACTTTTCAAATCCCTCTCAAAATTGTTGAAATTCTGTTGAAGCTTTTAAAATTCTCTCTAGAATTTTCAAAATCCATGTCCACATGTTTACAATTTCACATCCAGATTGCTAAAATTCCAGTTGAAATTTTTTCAAAGTCCCTGAAAAAT
>NW_028116337.1:0-81145 GCF_964273445.1 Streptopelia decaocto
CATTGAAACTTTTCAAATCCCTCTCAGAATTGTTGAAATTCTGTTGAAGCTTTTAAAATTCTCTCTAGAATTTTCAAAATCCATGTCCACATGTTTACAATTTCACATAAAAAAATTGCTAAAATTCCAGTTGAAATTTTTTCAAAGTCCCTTAAAAATTTTCCAATTTTTGTCCCAATTCTTCCCATTCCCATTGAAACTTTTCAAATCCCTCTCAAAATTGTTGAAATTCTGTTGAAGCTTTTAAAATTCTCTCTAGAATTTTCAAAATCCATGTCCACATGTTTACAATTCCACGTCAAAAAATGGCTAAAATTCCAGTTGAAATTTTTTCAAAGTCCCTTAAAAATTTTCCAATTTTTGTCCCAATTCTTCCCATTCCCATTGAAACTTTTCAAATCCCTCTCAAAATTGTTGAAATTCTCTTGAAGCTTTTAAAATTCTCTCTAGAATTTTCAAAATCCATGTCCACATGTTTACAATTTCACGTCAAAAAATGGCTAAAATTCCAGTTGAAATTTTTTCAAAGTCCCTTAAAAATTTTCCAATTTTTGTCCCAATTCTTCCCATTCCCTTGAAACTTTTCAAATCTTTCTCAACATTGTTGAAATTCTGTTGAAGCTTTTAAAATTCTCTCTAGAATTTTCAAAATCCATGTCCACATGTTTACAATTTCACGTCAAAAAATGGCTAAAATTCCAGTTGAAATTTTTTCAAAGTCCCTTAAAAATTTTCCAATTTTTGTCCCAATTCTTCCCATTCCCATTGAAATTTTTCAAATCCCTCTCAAAATTGTTGAAATTCTGTTGAAGCTTTTAAAATTCTCTCTAGAATTTTCAAAATCCATGTCCACATGTTTACAATTTCACGTAAAAAAATGGCTAAAATTCCAGTTGAAATTTTTTCAAAGTCCCTTAAAAATTTTCCAATTTTTGTCCCAATTCTTCCCATTCCCATTGAAACTTTTCAAATCCCTCTCAAAATTGTTGAAATTCTGTTGAAGCTTTTAGAATTCTCTCTAGAATTTTCAAAATCCATGTCCACATGTTTACAATTCCACGTCAAAAAATGGCTAAAATTCCAGTTGAAAATTTTTTCAAAGTCCTTAAAAATTTTCCAATTTTTGTCCCAATTCTTCCCATTCCCATTGAAACTTTTCAAATCCCTCTCAAAATTGTTGAAATTCTGTTGAAGCTTTTAAAATTCTCTCTAGAATTTTCAAAATCCATGTCCACATGTTTACAATTTCACATAAAAAAATGGCTAAAATTCCACTTGAAATTTTTTCCAAGTCCCTGAAAAATTTTCCAATTTTTGTCCCAATTCTTCCCATTCCATTGAAACTTTTCAAATCCCTCTCAACATTGTTGAAATTCTGTTGAAGCTTTTAAAATTCTCTCTAGAATTTTCAAAATCCATGTCCACATGTTTACAATTTCACGTCAAAAAATGGCTAAAATTCCAGTTGAAATTTTTTCAAAGTCCCTTAAAAATTTTCCAATTTTTGTCCCAATTCTTCCCATTCCCATTGAAAGTTTTCAAATCCCTCTCAAAATTGTTGAAATTCTCTTGAAGCTTTTAGAATTCTCTCTAGAATTTTCAAAATCCATGTCCACATGTTTACAATTTCACGTCAAAAAATGGCTAAAATTCCAGTTGAAATTTTTTCAAAGTCCCTTAAAAATTTTCCAATTTTTGTCCCAATTCTTCCCATTCCCATTGAAACTTTTCAAATCCCTCTCAACATTGTTGAAATTCTCTTGAAGCTTTTAGAATTCTCTCTAGAATTTTCAAAATCCATGTCCACATGTTTACAATTCCACATCAAAAAATGGCTAAAATTCCAGTTGAAATTTTTTCAAAGTCCCTTCAAAATTTTCCAATTTTTGTCCCAATTCTTCCCATTCCCATTGAAACTTTTCAAATCCCTCTCAACATTGTTGAAATTCTGTTGAAGCTTTTAGAATTCTCTCTAGAATTTTCAAAATCCATGTCCACATGTTTACAATTTCACGTCAAAAAATGGCTAAAATTCCAGTTGAAATTTTTTCAAAGTCCCTTAAAAATTTTCCAATTTTTGTCCCAATTCTTCCCATTCCCATTGAAACTTTTCAAATCCCTCTCAACATTGTTGAAATTCTGTTGAAGCTTTTAGAATTCTCTCTAGAATTTTCAAAATCCATGTCCACATGTTTACAATTTCACATCAAAAAATGGCTAAAATTCCAGTTGAAATTTTTTCAAAGTCCCTTAAAAATTTTCCAATTTTTGTCCCAATTCTTCCCATTCCCATTGAAACTTTTCAAATCCCTCTCAGAATTGTTGAAATTCTGTTGAAGCTTTTAAAATTCTCTCTAGAATTTTCAAAATCCATGTCCACATGTTTACAATTTCACGTCAAAAAATGGCTAAAATTCCAGTTGAAATTTTTTCAAAGTCCCTTAAAAATTTTCCAATTTTTGTCCCAATTCTTCCCATTCCCATTGAAACTTTTCAAATCCCTCTCAAAATTGTTGAAATTCTGTTGAAGCTTTTAAAATTCTCTCCAGAATTTTCAAAATCCATGTCCACATGTTTACAATTTCACGTCAAAAAATGGCTAAAATTCCAGTTGAAATTTTTTCAAAGTCCCTTAAAAATTTTCCAATTTTTGTCCCAATTCTTCCCATTCCCATTGAAACTTTTCAAATCCCTCTCAAAATTGTTGAAGTTCTGTTGAAGCTTTTAAAATTCTCTCTAGAATTTTCAAAATCCATGTCCACATGTTTACAATTTCACGTCAAAAAATGGCTAAAATTCCAGTTGAAATTTTTTCAAAGTCCCTTAAAAATTTTCCAATTTTTGTCCCAATTCTTCCCATTCCCATTGAAACTTTTCAAATCCCTCTCAACATTGTTGAAATTCTGTTGAAGCTTTTAGAATTCTCTCTAGAATTTTCAAAATCCATGTCCACATGTTTACAATTTCACGTCAAAAAATGGCTAAAATTCCAGTTGAAATTTTTTCAAAGTCCCTTAAAAATTTTCCAATTTTTGTCCCAATTCTTCCCATTCCCATTGAAACTTTTCAAATCCCTCTCAACATTGTTGAAATTCTCTTGAAGCTTTTAAAATTCTCTCTAGAATTTTCAAAATCCATGTCCACATGTTTACAATTTCACGTCAAAAAATGGCTAAAATTCCACTTGAAATTTTTTCAAAGTCCCTTAAAAATTTTCCAATTTTTGTCCCAATTCTTCCCATTCCCATTGAAACTTTTCAAATCCCTCTCAACATTGTTGAAATTCTCTTGAAGCTTTTAGAATTCTCTCTAGAATTTTCAAAATCCATGTCCACATGTTTACAATTTCACGTCAAAAAATGGCTAAAATTCCAGTTGAAATTTTTTCAAAGTCCCTTAAAAATTTTCCAATTTTTGTCCCAATTCTTCCCATTCCCATTGAAACTTTTCAAATCCCTCTCAGAATTGTTGAAATTCTGTTGAAGCTTTTAAAATTCTCTCTAGAATTTTCAAAATCCATGTCCACATGTTTACAATTTCACATAAAAAAATGGCTAAAATTCCAGTTGAAATTTTTTCAAAGTCCCTTAAAAATTTTCCAATTTTTGTCCCAATTCTTCCCATTCCCATTGAAACTTTTCAAATCCCTCTCAACATTGTTGAAGTTCTGTTGAAGCTTTTAGAATTCTCTCTAGAATTTTCAAAATCCATGTCCACATGTTTACAATTTCACGTCAAAAAATGGCTAAAATTCCAGTTGAAATTTTTTCAAAGTCCCTTAAAAATTTTCCAATTTTTGTCCCAATTCTTCCCATTCCCATTGAAACTTTTCAAATCCCTCTCAAAATTGTTGAAATTCTGTTGAAGCTTTTAGAATTCTCTCTAGAATTTTCAAAATCCATGTCCACATGTTTACAATTTCACGTCAAAAAATGGCTAAAATTCCAGTTGAAATTTTTTCAAAGTCCCTTAAAAATTTTCCAATTTTTGTCCCAATTCTTCCCATTCCCATTGAAACTTTTCAAATCCCTCTCAAAATTGTTGAAATTCTGTTGAAGCTTTTAAAATTCTCTCTAGAATTTTCAAAATCCATGTCCACATGTTTACAATTTCACATAAAAAAATGGCTAAAATTCCAGTTGAAATTTTTTCAAAGTCCCTTAAAAATTTTCCAATTTTTGTCCCAATTCTTCCCATTCCCATTGAAACTTTTCAAATCCCTCTCAACATTGTTGAAATTCTGTTGAAGCTTTTAGAATTCTCTCTAGAATTTTCAAAATCCATGTCCACATGTTTACAATTTCACGTCAAAAAATGGCTAAAATTCCAGTTGAAATTTTTTCAAAGTCCCTTAAAAATTTTCCAATTTTTGTCCCAATTCTTCCCATTCCCATTGAAACTTTTCAAATCCCTCTCAACATTGTTGAAATTCTCTTGAAGCTTTTAAAATTCTCTCTAGAATTTTCAAAATCCATGTCCACATGTTTACAATTCCACGTCAAAAAATGGCTAAAATTCCAGTTGAAATTTTTTCAAAGTCCCTTAAAAATTTTCCAATTTTTGTCCCAATTCTTCCCATTCCCATTGAAACTTTTCAAATCCCTCTCAAAATTGTTGAAATTCTGTTGAAGCTTTTAAAATTCTCTCCAGAATTTTCAAAATCCATGTCCACATGTTTACAATTTCACGTCAAAAAATGGCTAAAATTCCAGTTGAAATTTTTTCAAAGTCCCTTAAAAATTTTCCAATTTTTGTCCCAATTCTTCCCATTCCCATTGAAACTTTTCAAATCCCTCTCAAAATTCTTGAAGTTCTGTTGAAGCTTTTAAAATTCTCTCTAGAATTTTCAAAATCCATGTCCACATGTTTACAATTTCACGTCAAAAAATGGCTAAAATTCCAGTTGAAATTTTTTCAAAGTCCCTTAAAAATTTTCCAATTTTTGTCCCAATTCTTCCCATTCCCATTGAAACTTTTCAAATCCCTCTCAACATTGTTGAAATTCTGTTGAAGCTTTTAGAATTCTCTCTAGAATTTTCAAAATCCATGTCCACATGTTTACAATTTCACGTCAAAAAATGGCTAAAATTCCAGTTGAAATTTTTTCAAAGTCCCTTAAAAATTTTCCAATTTTTGTCCCAATTCTTCCCATTCCCATTGAAACTTTTCAAATCCCTCTCAACATTGTTGAAATTCTCTTGAAGCTTTTAAAATTCTCTCTAGAATTTTCAAAATCCATGTCCACATGTTTACAATTTCACGTCAAAAAATGGCTAAAATTCCACTTGAAATTTTTTCAAAGTCCCTTAAAAATTTTCCAATTTTTGTCCCAATTCTTCCCATTCCCATTGAAACTTTTCAAATCCCTCTCAACATTGTTGAAATTCTCTTGAAGCTTTTAGAATTCTCTCTAGAATTTTCAAAATCCATGTCCACATGTTTACAATTTCACGTCAAAAAATGGCTAAAATTCCAGTTGAAATTTTTTCAAAGTCCCTTAAAAATTTTCCAATTTTTGTCCCAATTCTTCCCATTCCCATTGAAACTTTTCAAATCCCTCTCAGAATTGTTGAAATTCTGTTGAAGCTTTTAAAATTCTCTCTAGAATTTTCAAAATCCATGTCCACATGTTTACAATTTCACATAAAAAAATGGCTAAAATTCCAGTTGAAATTTTTTCAAAGTCCCTTAAAAATTTTCCAATTTTTGTCCCAATTCTTCCCATTCCCATTGAAACTTTTCAAATCCCTCTCAACATTGTTGAAGTTCTGTTGAAGCTTTTAGAATTCTCTCTAGAATTTTCAAAATCCATGTCCACATGTTTACAATTTCACGTCAAAAAATGGCTAAAATTCCAGTTGAAATTTTTTCAAAGTCCCTTAAAAATTTTCCAATTTTTGTCCCAATTCTTCCCATTCCCATTGAAACTTTTCAAATCCCTCTCAAAATTGTTGAAATTCTGTTGAAGCTTTTAGAATTCTCTCTAGAATTTTCAAAATCCATGTCCACATGTTTACAATTTCACGTCAAAAAATGGCTAAAATTCCAGTTGAAATTTTTTCAAAGTCCCTTAAAAATTTTCCAATTTTTGTCCCAATTCTTCCCATTCCCATTGAAACTTTTCAAATCCCTCTCAAAATTGTTGAAATTCTGTTGAAGCTTTTAAAATTCTCTCTAGAATTTTCAAAATCCATGTCCACATGTTTACAATTTCACATAAAAAAATGGCTAAAATTCCAGTTGAAATTTTTTCAAAGTCCCTTAAAAATTTTCCAATTTTTGTCCCAATTCTTCCCATTCCCATTGAAACTTTTCAAATCCCTCTCAACATTGTTGAAATTCTGTTGAAGCTTTTAGAATTCTCTCTAGAATTTTCAAAATCCATGTCCACATGTTTACAATTTCACGTCAAAAAATGGCTAAAATTCCAGTTGAAATTTTTTCAAAGTCCCTTAAAAATTTTCCAATTTTTGTCCCAATTCTTCCCATTCCCATTGAAACTTTTCAAATCCCTCTCAACATTGTTGAAATTCTCTTGAAGCTTTTAAAATTCTCTCTAGAATTTTCAAAATCCATGTCCACATGTTTACAATTCCACGTCAAAAAATGGCTAAAATTCCAGTTGAAATTTTTTCAAAGTCCCTTAAAAATTTTCCAATTTTTGTCCCAATTCTTCCCATTCCCATTGAAACTTTTCAAATCCCTCTCAAAATTGTTGAAATTCTGTTGAAGCTTTTAAAATTCTCTCTAGAATTTTCAAAATCCATGTCCACATGTTTACAATTTCACATAAAAAAATGGCTAAAATTCCAGTTGAAATTTTTTCAAAGTCCCTTAAAAATTTTCCAATTTTTGTCCCAATTCTTCCCATTCCCATTGAAACTTTTCAAATCCCTCTCAAAATTGTTGAAATTCTGTTGAAGCTTTTAAAATTCTCTCTAGAATTTTCAAAATCCATGTCCACATGTTTACAATTTCACGTCAAAACATGGCTAAAATTCCAGTTGAAATTTTTTCAAAGTCCCTTAAAAATTTTCCAATTTTTGTCCCAATTCTTCCCATTCCCATTGAAACTTTTCAAATCCCTCTCAACATTGTTGAAATTCTGTTGAAGCTTTTAAAATTCTCTCTAGAATTTTCAAAATCCATGTCCACATGTTTACAATTTCACATAAAAAAATGGCTAAAATTCCAGTTGAAATTTTTTCAAAGTCCCTTAAAAATTTTCCAATTTTTGTCCCAATTCTTCCCATTCCCATTGAAACTTTTCAAATCCCTCTCAACATTGTTGAAATTCTGTTGAAGCTTTTAAAATTCTCTCTAGAATTTTCAAAATCCATGTCCACATGTTTACAATTTCACGTCAAAAAATGGCTAAAATTCCAGTTGAAATTTTTTCAAAGTCCCTTAAAAATTTTCCAATTTTTGTCCCAATTCTTCCCATTCCCATTGAAACTTTTCAAATCCCTCTCAAAATTGTTGAAATTCTCTTGAAGCTTTTAAAATTCTCTCTAGAATTTTCAAAATCCATGTCCACATGTTTACAATTTCACATAAAAAAATGGCTAAAATTCCAGTTGAAATTTTTTCAAAGTCCCTTAAAAATTTTCCAATTTTTGTCCCAATTCTTCCCATTCCCATTGAAACTTTTCAAATCCCTCTCAACATTGTTGAAATTCTCTTGAAGCTTTTAGAATTCTCTCTAGAATTTTCAAAATCCATGTCCACATGTTTACAATTTCACGTCAAAAAATGGCTAAAATTCCAGTTGAAATTTTTTCAAAGTCCCTTAAAAATTTTCCAATTTTTGTCCCAATTCTTCCCATTCCCATTGAAACTTTTCAAATCCCTCTCAACATTGTTGAAATTCTGTTGAAGCTTTTAAAATTCTCTCTAGAATTTTCAAAATCCATGTCCACATGTTTACAATTTCATGTCAAAAAATGGCTAAAATTCCAGTTGAAATTTTTTCAAAGTCCCTTAAAAATTTTCCAATTTTTGTCCCAATTCTTCCCATTCCCATTGAAACTTTTCAAATCCCTCTCAACATTGTTGAAATTCTGTTGAAGCTTTTAAAATTCTCTCTAGAATTTTCAAAATCCATGTCCACATGTTTACAATTTCACGTCAAAAAATGGCTAAAATTCCAGTTGAAATTTTTTCAAAGTCCCTTAAAAATTTTCCAATTTTTGTCCCAATTCTTCCCATTCCCATTGAAACTTTTCAAATCCCTCTCAGAATTGTTGAAATTCTGTTGAAGCTTTTAAAATTCTCTCTAGAATTTTCAAAATCCATGTCCACATGTTTACAATTTCACGTCAAAAAATGGCTAAAATTCCAGTTGAAATTTTTTCAAAGTCCCTTAAAAATTTTCCAATTTTTGTCCCAATTCTTCCCATTCCCATTGAAACTTTTCAAATCCCTCTCTAAATTGTTGAAATTCTCTTGAAGCTTTTAAAATTCTCTCTAGAATTTTCAAAATCCATGTCCACATGTTTACAATTTCACGTCAAAAAATGGCTAAAATTCCAGTTGAAATTTTTTCAAAGTCCCTTAAAAATTTTCCAATTTTTGTCCCAATTCTTCCCATTCCCATTGAAACTTTTCAAATCCCTCTCAAAATTGTTGAAATTCTGTTGAAGCTTTTAAAATTCTCTCTAGAATTTTCAAAATCCATGTCCACATGTTTACAATTTCACGTCAAAAAATGGCTAAAATTCCAGTTGCAATTTTTTCAAAGTCCCTTAAAAATTTTCCAATTTTTGTCCCAATTCTTCCTATTCCCATTGAAACTTTTCAAATCCCTCTCAACATTGTTGAAGTTCTGTTGAAGCTTTTAGAATTCTCTCTAGAATTTTCAAAATCCATGTCCACATGTTTACAATTCCACGTCAAAAAATGGCTAAAATTCCAGTTGAAATTTTTTCAAAGTCCCTTAAAAATTTTCCAATTTTTGTCCCAATTCTTCCCATTCCCATTGAAACTTTTCAAATCCCTCTCAAATTTGTTGAAATTCTCTTGAAGCTTTTAAAATTCTCTCTAGAATTTTCAAAATCCATGTCCACATGTTTACAATTTCACGTCAAAAAATGGCTAAAATTCCAGTTGAAATTTTTTCCAAGTCCCTTAAAAATTTTCCAATTTTTGTCCCAATTCTTCCCATTCCCATTGAAACTTTTCAAATCCCTCTCAAAATTGTTGAAATTCTGTTGAAGCTTTTAAAATTCTCTCTAGAATTTTCAAAATCCATGTCCACATGTTTACAATTTCACATAAAAAAATGGCTAAAATTCCAGTTGAAATTTTTTCAAAGTCCCTTAAAAATTTTCCAATTTTTGTCCCAATTCTTCCCATTCCCATTGAAACTTTTCAAATCCCTCTCAGAATTGTTGAAATTCTCTTGAAGCTTTTAGAATTCTCTCTAGAATTTTCAAAATCCATGTCCACATGTTTACAATTTCACGTCAAAAAATGGCTAAAATTCCAGTTGAAATTTTTTCAAAGTCCCTTAAAAATTTTCCAATTTTTGTCCCAATTCTTCCCATTCCCATTGAAACTTTTCAAATCCCTCTCAAAATTGTTGAAATTCTGTTGAAGCTTTTAGAATTCTCTCTAGAATTTTCAAAATCCATGTCCACATGTTTACAATTTCACGTCAAAAAATGGCTAAAATTCCAGTTGAAATTTTTTCAAAGTCCCTTAAAAATTTTCCAATTTTTGTCCCAATTCTTCCCATTACCATTGAAACTTTTCAAATCCCTCTCAAAATTGTTGAAATTCTGTTGAAGCTTTTAGAATTCTCTCTAGAATTTTCAAAATCCATGTCCACATGTTTACAATTTCACATCAAAAAATGGCTAAAATTCCAGTTGAAATTTTTTCAAAGTCCCTTCAAAATTTTCCAATTTTTGTCCCAATTCTTCCCATTCCCATTGAAACTTTTCAAATCCCTCTCAACATTGTTGAAATTCTGTTGAAGCTTTTAAAATTCTCTCTAGAATTTTCAAAATCCATGTCCACATGTTTACAATTTCACATAAAAAAATGGCTAAAATTCCAGTTGAAATTTTTTCCAAGTCCCTGAAAAATTTTCCAATTTTTGTCCCAATTCTTCCCATTCCCATTGAAACTTTTCAAATCCCTCTCAACATTGTTGAAATTCTCTTGAAGCTTTTAAAATTCTCTCTAGAATTTTCAAAATCCATGTCCACATGTTTACAATTTCACATAAAAAATGGCTAAAATTCCAGTTGAAATTTTTTCAAAGTCCCTTAAAAATTTTCCAATTTTTGTCCCAATTCTTCCCATTCCCATTGAAACTTTTCAAATCCCTCTCAGAATTGTTGAAATTCTGTTGAAGCTTTTAAAATTCTCTCTAGAATTTTCAAAATCCATGTCCACATGTTTACAATTTCACGTCAAAAAATGGCTAAAATTCCAGTTGAAATTTTTTCAAAGTCCCTTAAAAATTTTCCAATTTTTGTCCCAATTCTTCCCATTCCCATTGAAACTTTTCAAATCCCTCTCAGAATTGTTGAAATTCTGTTGAAGCTTTTAGAATTCTCTCTAGAATTTTCAAAATCCATGTCCACATGTTTACAATTTCACGTCAAAAAATGGCTAAAATTCCAGTTGAAATTTTTTCAAAGTCCCTTAAAAATTTTCCAATTTTTGTCCCAATTCTTCCCATTCCCATTGAAACTTTTCAAATCCCTCTCAAAATTGTTGAAATTCTGTTGAAGCTTTTAAAATTCTCTCTAGAATTTTCAAAATCCATGTCCACATGTTTACAATTTCACGTCAAAAAATGGCTAAAATTCCAGTTGCAATTTTTTCAAAGTCCCTTAAAAATTTTCCAATTTTTGTCCCAATTCTTCCCATTCCCATTGAAACTTTTCAAATCCCTCTCAAAATTGTTGAAATTCTGTTGAAGCTTTTAAAATTCTCTCTAGAATTTTCAAAATCCATGTCCACATGTTTACAATTTCACATAAAAAAATGGCTAAAATTCCACTTGAAATTTTTTCAAAGTCCCTTAAAAATTTTCCAATTTTTGTCCCAATTCTTCCCATTCCCATTGAAACTTTTCAAATCCCTCTCAGAATTGTTGAAATTCTCTTGAAGCTTTTAGAATTCTCTCTAGAATTTTCAAAATCCATGTCCACATGTTTACAATTTCACGTCAAAACATGGCTAAAATTCCAGTTGAAATTTTTTCAAAGTCCCTTAAAAATTTTCCAATTTTTGTCCCAATTCTTCCCATTCCCATTGAAACTTTTCAAATCCCTCTCAAAATTGTTGAAATTCTGTTGAAGCTTTTAAAATTCTCTCTAGAATTTTCAAAATCCATGTCCACATGTTTACAATTTCACATAAAAAAATGGCTAAAATTCCAGTTGAAATTTTTTCAAAGTCCCTTAAAAATTTTCCAATTTTTGTCCCAATTCTTCCCATTCCCATTGAAACTTTTCAAATCCCTCTCAACATTGTTGAAATTCTGTTGAAGCTTTTAAAATTCTCTCTAGAATTTTCAAAATCCATGTCCACATGTTTACAATTTCACATAAAAAAATGGCTAAAATTCCAGTTGAAATTTTTTCAAAGTCCCTTAAAAATTTTCCAATTTTTGTCCCAATTCTTCCCATTCCCATTGAAACTTTTCAAATCCCTCTCAAAATTGTTGAAATTCTCTTGAAGCTTTTAAAATTCTCTCTAGAATTTTCAAAATCCATGTCCACATGTTTACAATTTCACATAAAAAAATGGCTAAAATTCCAGTTGAAATTTTTTCAAAGTCCCTTAAAAATTTTCCAATTTTTGTCCCAATTCTTCCCATTCCCATTGAAACTTTTCAAATCCCTCTCAACATTGTTGAAATTCTCTTGAAGCTTTTAGAATTCTCTCTAGAATTTTCAAAATCCATGTCCACATGTTTACAATTTCACGTCAAAAAATGGCTAAAATTCCAGTTGAAATTTTTTCAAAGTCCCTTAAAAATTTTCCAATTTTTGTCCCAATTCTTCCCATTCCCATTGAAACTTTTCAAATCCCTCTCAACATTGTTGAAATTCTCTTGAAGCTTTTAAAATTCTCTCTAGAATTTTCAAAATCCATGTCCACATGTTTACAATTTCATGTCAAAAAATGGCTAAAATTCCAGTTGAAATTTTTTCAAAGTCCCTTAAAAATTTTCCAATTTTTGTCCCAATTCTTCCCATTCCCATTGAAACTTTTCAAATCCCTCTCAGAATTGTTGAAATTCTCTTGAAGCTTTTAAAATTCTCTCTAGAATTTTCAAAATCCATGTCCACATGTTTACAATTTCACGTCAAAAAATGGCTAAAATTCCAGTTGAAATTTTTTCAAAGTCCCTTAAAAATTTTCCAATTTTTGTCCCAATTCTTCCCATTCCCATTGAAACTTTTCAAATCCCTCTCAGAATTGTTGAAATTCTGTTGAAGCTTTTAAATTCTCTCTAGAATTTTCAAAATCCATGTCCACATGTTTACAATTTCACGTCAAAAAATGGCTAAAATTCCAGTTGAAATTTTTTCAAAGTCCCTTAAAAATTTTCCAATTTTTGTCCCAATTCTTCCATTCCCATTGAAACTTTTCAAATCCCTCTCTAAATTGTTGAAATTCTCTTGAAGCTTTTAAAATTCTCTCTAGAATTTTCAAAATCCATGTCCACATGTTTACAATTTCACGTCAAAAAATGGCTAAAATTCCAGTTGAAATTTTTTCAAAGTCCCTTAAAAATTTTCCAATTTTTGTCCCAATTCTTCCCATTCCCATTGAAACTTTTCAAATCCCTCTCAAAATTGTTGAAATTCTGTTGAAGCTTTTAAAATTCTCTCTAGAATTTTCAAAATCCATGTCCACATGTTTACAATTTCACGTCAAAACATGGCTAAAATTCCAGTTGAAATTTTTTCAAAGTCCCTTAAAAATTTTCCAATTTTTGTCCCAATTCTTCCCATTCCCATTGAAACTTTTCAAATCCCTCTCAAAATTGTTGAAATTCTGTTGAAGCTTTTAAAATTCTCTCTAGAATTTTCAAAATCCATGTCCACATGTTTACAATTCCACGTCAAAAAATGGCTAAAATTCCAGTTGAAATTTTTTCAAAGTCCCTTAAAAATTTTCCAATTTTTGTCCCAATTCTTCCCATTCCCATTGAAACTTTTCAAATCCCTCTCAACATTGTTGAAATTCTGTTGAAGCTTTTAAAATTCTCTCTAGAATTTTCAAAATCCATGTCCACATGTTTACAATTTCACATAAAAAAATGGCTAAAATTCCAGTTGAAATTTTTCAAAGTCCCTTAAAAATTTTCCAATTTTTGTCCCAATTCTTCCCATTCCCATTGAAACTTTTCAAATCCCTCTCAAAATTGTTGAAATTCTCTTGAAGCTTTTAAAATTCTCTCTAGAATTTTCAAAATCCATGTCCACATGTTTACAATTTCACATAAAAAAATGGCTAAAATTCCAGTTGAAATTTTTTCAAAGTCCCTTAAAAATTTTCCAATTTTTGTCCCAATTCTTCCCATTCCCATTGAAACTTTTCAAATCCCTCTCAACATTGTTGAAATTCTCTTGAAGCTTTTAGAATTCTCTCTAGAATTTTCAAAATCCATGTCCACATGTTTACAATTTCACGTCAAAAAATGGCTAAAATTCCAGTTGAAATTTTTTCAAAGTCCCTTAAAAATTTTCCAATTTTTGTCCCAATTCTTCCCATTCCCATTGAAACTTTTCAAATCCCTCTCAACATTGTTGAAATTCTCTTGAAGCTTTTAAAATTCTCTCTAGAATTTTCAAAATCCATGTCCACATGTTTACAATTTCATGTCAAAAAATGGCTAAAATTCCAGTTGAAATTTTTTCAAAGTCCCTTAAAAATTTTCCAATTTTTGTCCCAATTCTTCCCATTCCCATTGAAACTTTTCAAATCCCTCTCAACATTGTTGAAATTCTGTTGAAGCTTTTAAAATTCTCTCTAGAATTTTCAAAATCCATGTCCACATGTTTACAATTTCACGTCAAAAAATGGCTAAAATTCCAGTTGAAATTTTTTCAAAGTCCCTTAAAAATTTTCCAATTTTTGTCCCAATTCTTCCCATTCCCATTGAAACTTTTCAAATCCCTCTCAGAATTGTTGAAATTCTGTTGAAGCTTTTAAAATTCTCTCTAGAATTTTCAAATCCATGTCCACATGTTTACAATTTCACGTCAAAAAATGGCTAAAATTCCAGTTGAAATTTTTTCAAAGTCCCTTAAAAATTTTCCAATTTTTGTCCCAATTCTTCCCATTCCCATTGAAACTTTTCAAATCCCTCTCTAAATTGTTGAAATTCTCTTGAAGCTTTTAAAATTCTCTCTAGAATTTTCAAAATCCATGTCACATGTTTACAATTTCACGTCAAAAAATGGCTAAAATTCCAGTTGAAATTTTTTCAAAGTCCCTTAAAAATTTTCCAATTTTTGTCCCAATTCTTCCCATTCCCATTGAAACTTTTCAAATCCCTCTCAAAATTGTTGAAATTCTGTTGAAGCTTTTAAAATTCTCTCTAGAATTTTCAAAATCCATGTCCACATGTTTACAATTTCACGTCAAAACATGGCTAAAATTCCAGTTGAAATTTTTCAAAGTCCCTTAAAAATTTTCCAATTTTTGTCCCAATTCTTCCCATTCCCATTGAAACTTTTCAAATCCCTCTCAAAATTGTTGAAATTCTGTTGAAGCTTTTAAATTCTCTCTAGAATTTTCAAAATCCATGTCCACATGTTTACAATTCCACGTCAAAAAATGGCTAAAATTCCAGTTGAAATTTTTTCAAAGTCCCTTAAAATTTTCCAATTTTTGTCCCAATTCTTCCATTCCCATTGAAACTTTTCAAATCCCTCTCAACATTGTTGAAATTCTGTTGAAGCTTTTAAAATTCTCTCTAGAATTTTCAAAATCCATGTCCACATGTTTACAATTTCACATAAAAAAATGGCTAAAATTCCAGTTGAAATTTTTCAAAGTCCCTTAAAAATTTTCCAATTTTTGTCCCAATTCTTCCCATTCCCATTGAAACTTTTCAAATCCCTCTCAAAATTGTTGAAATTCTGTTGAAGCTTTTAGAATTCTCTCTAGAATTTTCAAAATCCATGTCCACATGTTTACAATTTCACGTCAAAAAATGGCTAAAATTCCAGTTGAAATTTTTTCAAAGTCCCTTCAAAATTTTCCAATTTTTGTCCCAATTCTTCCCATTCCCATTGAAACTTTTCAAATCCCTCTCAACATTGTTGAAATTCTCTTGAAGCTTTTAGAATTCTCTCTAGAATTTCAAAATCCATGTCCACATGTTTACAATTTCACGTCAAAAAATGGCTAAAATTCCAGTTGAAATTTTTTCAAAGTCCCTGAAAAATTTTCCAATTTTTGTCCCAATTCTTCCCATTCACATTGAAACTTTTCAAATCCCTCTCAACATTGTTGAAATTCTCTTGAAGCTTTTAAAATTCTCTCTAGAATTTTCAAAATCCATGTCCACATGTTTACAATTTCATGTCAAAAATGGCTAAAATTCCAGTTGAAATTTTTTCAAAGTCCCTTAAAAATTTTCCAATTTTTGTCCCAATTCTTCCCATTCCCATTGAAACTTTTCAAATCCCTCTCAACATTGTTGAAATTCTGTTGAAGCTTTTAAAATTCTCTCTAGAATTTTCAAAATCCATGTCCACATGTTTACAATTTCACGTCAAAAAATGGCTAAAATTCCAGTTGAAATTTTTTCAAAGTCCCTTAAAAATTTTCCAATTTTTGTCCCAATTCTTCCCATTCCCATTGAAACTTTTCAAATCCCTCTCAGAATTGTTGAAATTCTGTTGAAGCTTTTAAAATTCTCTCTAGAATTTTCAAAATCCTTGTCCACATGTTTACAATTTCACGTCAAAAAATGGCTAAAATTCCAGTTGAAATTTTTCAAAGTCCCTTAAAAATTTTCCAATTTTTGTCCCAATTCTTCCCATTCCCATTGAAACTTTTCAAATCCCTCTCTAAATTGTTGAAATTCTCTTGAAGCTTTTAAAATTCTCTCTAGAATTTTCAAAATCCATGTCCACATGTTTACAATTTCACGTCAAAAATGGCTAAAATTCCAGTTGAAATTTTTTCAAAGTCCCTTAAAAATTTTCCAATTTTTGTCCCAATTCTTCCCATTCCCATTGAAACTTTTCAAATCCCTCTCAAAATTGTTGAAATTCTGTTGAAGCTTTTAAAATTCTCTCTAGAATTTTCAAAATCCATGTCCACATGTTTACAATTTCACGTCAAAAATGGCTAAAATTCCACTTGAAATTTTTTCAAAGTCCCGTAAAAATTTTCCAATTTTTGTCCCAATTCTTCCTATTCCCATTGAAACTTTTCAAATCCCTCTCAACATTGTTGAAGTTCTGTTGAAGCTTTTAGAATTCTCTCTAGAATTTTCAAAATCCATGTCCACATGTTTACAATTCCACGTCAAAAAATGGCTAAAATTCCAGTTGAAATTTTTTCAAAGTCCCTTAAAAATTTTCCAATTTTTGTCCCAATTCTTCCCATTCCCATTGAAACTTTTCAAATCAAACTTTTCAAATCCCTCTCAAATTTGTTGAAATTCTCTTGAAGCTTTTAAAATTCTCTCTAGAATTTTCAAAATCCATGTCCACATGTTTACAATTTCACGTCAAAAAATGGCTAAAATTCCAGTTGAAATTTTTTCCAAGTCCCTGAAAAATTTTCCAATTTTTGTCCCAATTCTTCCCATTCCCATTGAAACTTTTCAAATCCCTCTCAAAATTGTTGAAATTCTGTTGAAGCTTTTAAAATTCTCTCTAGAATTTTCAAAATCCATGTCCACATGTTTACAATTTCACATAAAAAAATGGCTAAAATTCCAGTTGAAATTTTTTCAAAGTCCCTTAAAAATTTTCCAATTTTTGTCCCAATTCTTCCCATTCCCATTGAAACTTTTCAAATCCCTCTCAGAACTGTTGAAATTCTCTTGAAGCTTTTAGAATTCTCTCTAGAATTTTCAAAATCCATGTCCACATGTTTACAATTTCACGTCAAAAAATGGCTAAAATTCCAGTTGAAATTTTTTCAAAGTCCCTTAAAAATTTTCCAATTTTTGTCCCAATTCTTCCCATTCCCATTGAAACTTTTCAAATCCCTCTCAAAATTGTTGAAATTCTGTTGAAGCTTTTAGAATTCTCTCTAGAATTTTCAAAATCCATGTCCACATGTTTACAATTTCACGTCAAAAAATGGCTAAAATTCCAGTTGAAATTTTTTCAAAGTCCCTTCAAAATTTTCCAATTTTTGTCCCAATTCTTCCCATTCCCATTGAAACTTTTCAAATCCCTCTCAACATTGTTGAAATTCTCTTGAAGCTTTTAGAATTCTCTCTAGAATTTTCAAAATCCATGTCCACATGTTTACAATTTCACATAAAAAAATGGCTAAAATTCCAGTTGAAATTTTTTCCAAGTCCCTGAAAAATTTTCCAATTTTTGTCCCAATTCTTCCCATTCCCATTGAAACTTTTCAAATCCCTCTCAACATTGTTGAAATTCTGTTGAAGCTTTTAAAATTCTCTCTAGAATTTTCAAAATCCATGTCCACATGTTTACAATTTCACATAAAAAAATGGCTAAAATTCCAGTTGAAATTTTTTCAAAGTCCCTTAAAAATTTTCCAATTTTTGTCCCAATTCTTCCCATTCCCATTGAAACTTTTCAAATCCCTCTCAGAATTGTTGAAATTCTGTTGAAGCTTTTAGAATTCTCTCTAGAATTTTCAAAATCCATGTCCACATGTTTACAATTTCACGTCAAAAAATGGCTAAAATTCCAGTTGAAATTTTTTCAAAGTCCCTTAAAAATTTTCCAATTTTTGTCCCAATTCTTCCCATTCCCATTGAAACTTTTCAAATCCCTCTCAACATTGTTGAAATTCTCTTGAAGCTTTTAGAATTCTCTCTAGAATTTTCAAAATCCATGTCCACATGTTTACAATTCCACATCAAAAAATGGCTAAAATTCCAGTTGAAATTTTTTCAAAGTCCCTTCAAAATTTTCCAATTTTTGTCCCAATTCTTCCCATTCCCATTGAAACTTTTCAAATCCCTCTCAAAATTGTTGAAATTCTGTTGAAGCTTTTAAAATTCTCTCTAGAATTTTCAAAATCCATGTCCACATGTTTACAATTTCACGTCAAAAAATGGCTAAAATTCCAGTTGAAATTTTTTCAAAGTCCCTGAAAAATTTTCCAATTTTTGTCCCAATTCTTCCCATTCCCATTGAAACTTTTCAAATCCCTCTCAAAATTGTTGAAATTCTGTTGAAGCTTTTAGAATTCTCTCTAGAATTTTCAAAATCCATGTCCACATGTTTACAATTTCACGTCAAAAAATGGCTAAAATTCCAGTTGAAATTTTTTCAAAGTCCCTTAAAAATTTTCCAATTTTTGTCCCAATTCTTCCCATTCCCATTGAAACTTTTCAAATCCCTCTCAACATTGTTGAAATTCTCTTGAAGCTTTTAGAATTCTCTCTAGAATTTTCAAAATCCATGTCCACATGTTTACAATTTCACGTCAAAAAATGGCTAAAATTCCAGTTGAAATTTTTTCAAAGTCCCTTAAAAATTTTCCAATTTTTGTCCCAATTCTTCCCATTCCCATTGAAACTTTTCAAATCCCTCTCCAAATTGTTGAAATTCTGTTGAAGCTTTTAAAATTCTCTCTAGAATTTTCAAAATCCATGTCCACATGTTTACAATTTCACGTCAAAAAATGGCTAAAATTCCAGTTGAAATTTTTTCAAAGTCCCTGAAAAATTTTCCAATTTTTGTCCCAATTCTTCCCATTCCCATTGAAACTTTTCAAATCCCTCTCAAAATTGTTGAAATTCTGTTGAAGCTTTTAGAATTCTCTCTAGAATTTTCAAAATCCATGTCCACATGTTTACAATTTCACGTCAAAAAATGGCTAAAATTCCAGTTGAAATTTTTTCAAAGTCCCTTAAAAATTTTCCAATTTTTGTCCCAATTCTTCCCATTCCCATTGAAACTTTTCAAATCCCTCTCAACATTGTTGAAATTCTCTTGAAGCTTTTAGAATTCTCTCTAGAATTTTCAAAATCCATGTCCACATGTTTACAATTTCACGTCAAAAAATGGCTAAAATTCCAGTTGAAATTTTTTCAAAGTCCCTTAAAAATTTTCCAATTTTTGTCCCAATTCTTCCCATTCCCATTGAAACTTTTCAAATCCCTCTCCAAATTGTTGAAATTCTGTTGAAGCTTTTAAAATTCTCTCTAGAATTTTCAAAATCCATGTCCACATGTTTACAATTTCACGTCAAAAAATGGCTAAAATTCCAGTTGCAATTTTTTCAAAGTCCCTTAAAAATTTTCCAATTTTTGTCCCAATTCTTCCCATTCCCATTGAAACTTTTCAAATCCCTCTCCAAATTGTTGAAATTCTCTTGAAGCTTTTAAAATTCTCTCTAGAATTTTCAAAATCCATGTCCACATGTTTACAATTTCACATAAAAAAATGGCTAAAATTCCAGTTGAAATTTTTTCAAAGTCCCTTAAAAATTTTCCAATTTTTGTCCCAATTCTTCCCATTCCCATTGAAACTTTTCAAATCCCTCTCAAAATTGTTGAAATTCTCTTGAAGCTTTTAGAATTCTCTCTAGAATTTTCAAAATCCATGTCCACATGTTTACAATTTCACGTCAAAAAATGGCTAAAATTCCAGTTGAAATTTTTTCAAAGTCCCTTAAAAATTTTCCAATTTTTGTCCCAATTCTTCCCATTCCCATTGAAACTTTTCAAATCCCTCTCAGAATTGTTGAAATTCTCTTGAAGCTTTTAAAATTCTCTCTAGAATTTTCAAAATCCATGTCCACATGTTTACAATTTCACGTCAAAAAATGGCTAAAATTCCAGTTGAAATTTTTTCAAAGTCCCTTAAAAATTTTCCAATTTTTGTCCCAATTCTTCCTATTCCCATTGAAACTTTTCAAATCCCTCTACACATTGTTGAAGTTCTGTTGAAGCTTTTAGAATTCTCTCTAGAATTTTCAAAATCCATGTCCACATGTTTACAATTTCACGTCAAAAAATGGCTAAAATTCCAGTTGAAATTTTTTCAAAGTCCTTAAAAATTTTCCAATTTTTGTCCCAATTCTTCCCATTCCCATTGAAACTTTTCAAATCCCTCTCAAAATTGTTGAAATTCTGTTGAAGCTTTTAAAATTCTCTCTAGAATTTTCAAAATCCATGTCCACATGTTTACAATTTCACGTCAAAAAATGGCTAAAATTCCAGTTGAAATTTTTTCAAAGTCCCTTAAAAATTTTCCAATTTTTGTCCCAATTCTTCCCATTCCCATTGAAACTTTTCAAATCCCTCTCAAAATTGTTGAAATTCTGTTGAAGCTTTTAAAATTCTCTCTAGAATTTTCAAAATCCATGTCCACATGTTTACAATTTCACAAAAAAAAATGGCTAAAATTCCAGTTGAAATTTTTTCAAAGTCCCTTAAAAATTTTCCAATTTTTGTCCCAATTCTTCCCATTCCCATTGAAACTTTTCAAATCCCTCTCAAAATTGTTGAAATTCTGTTGAAGCTTTTAGAATTCTCTCTAGAATTTTCAAAATCCATGTCCACATGTTTACAATTTCACGTAAAAAAATGGCTAAAATTCCAGTTGAAATTTTTTCAAAGTCCCTTAAAAATTTTCCAATTTTTGTCCCAATTCTTCCCATTCCCATTGAAACTTTTCAAATCCCTCTCAACATTGTTGAAATTCTCTTGAAGCTTTTAAAATTCTCTCTAGAATTTTCAAAATCCATGTCCACATGTTTACAATTTCACGTAAAAAAATGGCTAAAATTCCAGTTGAAATTTTTTCAAAGTCCCTTAAAAATTTTCCAATTTTTGTCCCAATTCTTCCCATTCCCATTGAAACTTTTCAAATCCCTCTCAACATTGTTGAAATTCTCTTGAAGCTTTTAAAATTCTCTCTAGAATTTTCAAAATCCATGTCCACATGTTTACAATTTCACGTAAAAAAATGGCTAAAATTCCAGTTGAAATTTTTTCAAAGTCCCTTAAAAATTTCCAATTTTTGTCCCAATTCTTCCCATTCCCATTGAAACTTTTCAAATCCCCTCTCAACATTGTTGAAATTCTCTTGAAGCTTTTAAAATTCTC
Organism: Streptopelia decaocto; assembly: GCF_964273445.1. Lineage (NCBI taxonomy): Eukaryota > Metazoa > Chordata > Aves > Columbiformes > Columbidae > Streptopelia > Streptopelia decaocto. The sequence goes on from NW_028116337.1 coordinate 21,260, forward strand.
TCTAGAATTTTCAAAATCCATGTCCACATGTTTACAATTTCACGTCAAAAAATTGCTAAAATTCCAGTTGAAATTTTTTCAAAGTCCCTTAAAAATTTTCCAATTTTTGTCCCAATTCTTCCCATTCCCATTGAAACTTTTCAAATCCCTCTCAGAATTGTTGAAATTCTGTTGAAGCTTTTAAAATTCTCTCTAGAATTTTCAAAATCCATGTCCACATGTTTACAATTCCACGTCAAAAAATGGCTAAAATTCCAGTTGAAATTTTTTCAAAGTCCCTTAAAAATTTTCCAATTTTTGTCCCAATTCTTCCCATTCCCATTGAAACTTTTCAAATCCCTCTCAAAATTGTTGAAATTCTGTTGAAGCTTTTAGAATTCTCTCTAGAATTTTCAAAATCCATGTCCACATGTTTACAATTTCACATAAAAAAATGGCTAAAATTCCAGTTGAAATTTTTTCAAAGTCCCTTAAAAATTTTCCAATTTTTGTCCCAATTCTTCCCATTCCCATTGAAACTTTTCAAATCCCTCTCAAAATTGTTGAAATTCTGTTGAAACTTTTAAAATTCTCTCTAGAATTTTCAAAATCCATGTCCACATGTTTACAATTTCACGTCAAAAAATGGCTAAAATTCCAGTTGAAATTTTTTCAAAGTCCCTTAAAAATTTTCCAATTTTTGTCCCAATTCTTCCCATTCCCATTGAAACTTTTCAAATCCCTCTCAACATTGTTGAAATTCTGTTGAAGCTTTTAGAATTCTCTCTAGAATTTTCAAAATCCATGTCCACATGTTTACAATTTCACGTCAAAAAATGGCTAAAATTCCAGTTGAAATTTTTTCAAAGTCCCTTAAAAATTTTCCAATTCTTGTCCCAATTCTTCCCATTCCCATTGAAACTTTTCAAATCCCTCTCAAAATTGTTGAAATTCTCTTGAAGCTTTTAAAATTATCTCTAGAATTTTCAAAATCCATGTCCACATGTTTACAATTTCACATAAAAAAATGGCTAAAATTCCAGTTGAAATTTTTTCAAAGTCCCTTAAAAATTTTCCAATTTTTGTCCCAATTCTTCCCATTCCCATTGAAACTTTTCAAATCCCTCTCAACATTGTTGAAATTCTCTTGATGCTTTTAGAATTCTCTCTAGAATTTTCAAAATCCATGTCCACATGTTTACAATTTCACGTCAAAAAATGGCTAAAATTCCAGTTGAAATTTTTTCAAAGTCCCTTAAAAATTTTCCAATTTTTGTCCCAATTCTTCCCATTCCCATTGAAACTTTTCAAATCCCTCTCAACATTGTTGAAATTCTCTTGAAGCTTTTAAAATTCTCTCTAGAATTTTCAAAATCCATGTCCACATGTTTACAATTTCACGTCAAAAAATGGCTAAAATTCCAGTTGAAACTTTTTCAAAGTCCCTTAAAAATTTTCCAATTTTTGTCCCAATTCTTCCCATTCCCATTGAAACTTTTCAAATCCCTCTCAGAATTGTTGAAATTCTGTTGAAGCTTTTAAAATTCTCTCTAGAATTTTCAAAATCCATGTCCACATGTTTACAATTCCACGTCAAAAAATGGCTAAAATTCCAGTTGAAATTTTTTCAAAGTCCCTTAAAAATTTTCCAATTTTTGTCCCAATTCTTCCCATTCCCATTGAAACTTTTCAAATCCCTCTCAAAATTGTTGAAATTCTGTTGAAGCTTTTAAAATTCTCTCTAGAATTTTCAAAATCCATGTCCACATGTTTACAATTTCACATAAAAAAATAGCTAAAATTCCAGTTGAAATTTTTTCAAAGTCCCTTAAAAATTTTCCAATTTTTGTCCCAATTCTTCCCATTCCCATTGAAACTTTTCAAATCCCTCTCAAAATTGTTGAAATTCTGTTGAAGCTTTTAAAATTCTCTCTAGAATTTTCAAAATCCATGTCCACATGTTTACAATTTCACGTCAAAAAATGGCTAAAATTCCAGTTGAAATTTTTTCAAAGTCCCTTAAAAATTTTCCAATTTTTGTCCCAATTCTTCCTATTCCCATTGAAACTTTTCAAATCCCTCTCAACATTGTTGAAGTTTTGTTGAAGCTTTTAGAATTCTCTCTAGAATTTTCAAAATCCATGTCCACATGTTTACAATTTCACGTCAAAAAATGGCTAAAATTCCAGTTGAAATTTTTTCAAAGTCCCTTAAAAATTTTCCAATTTTTGTCCCAATTCTTCCCATTCCCATTGAAACTTTTCAAATCCCTCTCAACATTGTTGAAATTCTCTTGAAGCTTTTAGAATTCTCTCTAGAATTTTCAAAATCCATGTCCACATGTTTACAATTTCACGTCAAAAAATGGCTAAAATTCCAGTTGAAATTTTTTCAAAGTCCCTTAAAAATTTTCCAATTTTTGTCCCAATTCTTCCCATTCCCATTGAAACTTTTCAAATCCCTCTCAACATTGTTGAAATTCTGTTGAAGCTTTTAAAATTCTCTCTAGAATTTTCAAAATCCATGTCCACATGTTTACAATTTCACGTCAAAAAATGGCTAAAATTCCAGTTGCAATTTTTTCAAAGTCCCTTAAAAATTTTCCAATTTTTGTCCCAATTCTTCCCATTCCCATTGAAACTTTTCAAATCCCTCTCAAAATTGTTGAAATTCTGTTGAAGCTTTTAAAATTCTCTCTAGAATTTTCAAAATCCATGTCCACATGTTTACAATTTCACATAAAAAAATGGCTAAAATTCCACTTGAAATTTTTTCAAAGTCCCTTAAAAATTTTCCAATTTTTGTCCCAATTCTTCCCATTCCCATTGAAACTTTTCAAATCCCTCTCAAAATTGTTGAAATTCTCTTGAAGCTTTTAGAATTCTCTCTAGAATTTTCAAAATCCATGTCCACATGTTTACAATTTCACGTCAAAAAATGGCTAAAATTCCAGTTGAAATTTTTTCAAAGTCCCTTAAAAATTTTCCAATTTTTGTCCCAATTCTTCCCATTCCCATTGAAACTTTTCAAATCCCTCTCAGAATTGTTGAAATTCTCTTGAAGCTTTTAAAATTCTCTCTAGAATTTTCAAAATCCATGTCCACATGTTTACAATTTCACGTCAAAAAATGGCTAAAATTCCAGTTGAAATTTTTTCAAAGTCCCTTAAAAATTTTCCAATTTTTGTCCCAATTCTTCCTATTCCCATTGAAACTTTTCAAATCCCTCTACACATTGTTGAAGTTCTGTTGAAGCTTTTAGAATTCTCTCTAGAATTTTCAAAATCCATGTCCACATGTTTACAATTTCACGTCAAAAAATGGCTAAAATTCCAGTTGAAATTTTTTCAAAGTCCCTTAAAAATTTTCCAATTTTTGTCCCAATTCTTCCCATTCCCATTGAAACTTTTCAAATCCCTCTCAAAATTGTTGAAATTCTGTTGAAGCTTTTAAAATTCTCTCTAGAATTTTCAAAATCCATGTCCACATGTTTACAATTTCACGTCAAAAAATGGCTAAAATTCCAGTTGAAATTTTTTCCAAGTCCCTGAAAAATTTTCCAATTTTTGTCCCAATTCTTCCCATTCCCATTGAAACTTTTCAAATCCCTCTCAAAATTGTTGAAATTCTGTTGAAGCTTTTAAAATTCTCTCTAGAATTTTCAAAATCCATGTCCACATGTTTACAATTTCACATAAAAAAATGGCTAAAATTCCACTTGAACTTTTTCAAAGTCCCTTAAAAATTTTCCAATTTTTGTCCCAATTCTTCCCATTCCCATTGAAACTTTTCAAATCCCTCTCAGAATTGTTGAAATTCTCTTGAAGCTTTTAAAATTCTCTCTAGAATTTTCAAAATCCATGTCCACATGTTTACAATTTCACGTCAAAAAATGGCTAAAATTCCAGTTGAAATTTTTTCAAAGTCCCTTAAAAATTTTCCAATTTTTGTCCCAATTCTTCCTATTCCCATTGAAACTTTTCAAATCCCTCTACACATTGTTGAAGTTCTGTTGAAGCTTTTAGAATTCTCTCTAGAATTTTCAAAATCCATGTCCACATGTTTACAATTTCACGTCAAAAAATGGCTAAAATTCCAGTTGAAATTTTTTCAAAGTCCCTTAAAAATTTTCCAATTTTTGTCCCAATTCTTCCCATTCCCATTGAAACTTTTCAAATCCCTCTCAAAATTGTTGAAATTCTGTTGAAGCTTTTAAAATTCTCTCTAGAATTTTCAAAATCCATGTCCACATGTTTACAATTTCACGTCAAAAAATGGCTAAAATTCCAGTTGAAATTTTTTCCAAGTCCCTGAAAAATTTTCCAATTTTTGTCCCAATTCTTCCCATTCCCATTGAAACTTTTCAAATCCCTCTCAAAATTGTTGAAATTCTGTTGAAGCTTTTAAAATTCTCTCTAGAATTTTCAAAATCCATGTCCACATGTTTACAATTTCACATAAAAAAATGGCTAAAATTCCACTTGAACTTTTTCAAAGTCCCTTAAAAATTTTCCAATTTTTGTCCCAATTCTTCCCATTCCCATTGAAACTTTTCAAATCCCTCTCAAAATTGTTGAAATTCTCTTGAAGCTTTTAGAATTCTCTCTAGAATTTTCAAAATCCATGTCCACATGTTTACAATTTCACGTCAAAAAATGGCTAAAATTCCAGTTGAAATTTTTTCAAAGTCCCTGAAAAATTTTCCAATTTTTGTCCCAATTCTTCCCATTCCCATTGAAACTTTTCAAATCCCTCTCAGAATTGTTGAAATTCTCTTGAAGCTTTTAAAATTCTCTCTAGAATTTTCAAAATCCATGTCCACATGTTTACAATTTCACGTCAAAAAATGGCTAAAATTCCAGTTGAAATTTTTTCAAAGTCCCTTAAAAATTTTCCAATTTTTGTCCCAATTCTTCCCATTCCCATTGAAACTTTTCAAATCCCTCTCAACATTGTTGAAATTCTGTTGAAGCTTTTAAAATTCTCTCTAGAATTTTCAAAATCCATGTCCACATGTTTACAATTTCACATAAAAAAATGGCTAAAATTCCAGTTGAAATTTTTTCAAAGTCCCTTAAAAATTTTCCAATTTTTGTCCCAATTCTTCCCATTCCCATTGAAACTTTTCAAATCCCTCTCAACATTGTTGAAATTCTCTTGAAGCTTTTAGAATTCTCTCTAGAATTTTCAAAATCCATGTCCACATGTTTACAATTTCACGTCAAAAAATGGCTAAAATTCCAGTTGAAATTTTTTCAAAGTCCCTTAAAAATTTTCCAATTTTTGTCCCAATTCTTCCCATTCCCATTGAAACTTTTCAAATCCCTCTCAACATTGTTGAAATTCTGTTGAAACTTTTAAAATTCTCTCTAGAATTTTCAAAATCCATGTCCACATGTTTACAATTTCACGTCAAAAAATGGCTAAAATTCCAGTTGAAATTTTTTCAAAGTCCCTTAAAAATTTTCCAATTTTTGTCCCAATTCTTCCCATTCCCATTGAAACTTTTCAAATCCCTCTCAACATTGTTGAAATTCTGTTGAAGCTTTTAGAATTCTCTCTAGAATTTTCAAAATCCATGTCCACATGTTTACAATTTCACGTCAAAAAATGGCTAAAATTCCAGTTGAAATTTTTTCAAAGTCCCTTAAAAATTTTCCAATTCTTGTCCCAATTCTTCCCATTCCCATTGAAACTTTTCAAATCCCTCTCAAAATTGTTGAAATTCTCTTGAAGCTTTTAAAATTCTCTCTAGAATTTTCAAAATCCATGTCCACATGTTTACAATTTCACGTCAAAAAATGGCTAAAATTCCACTTGAAATTTTTTCAAAGTCCCTTAAAAATTTTCCAATTTTTGTCCCAATTCTTCCCATTCCCATTGAAACTTTTCAAATCCCTCTCAACATTGTTGAAATTCTCTTGATGCTTTTAGAATTCTCTCTAGAATTTTCAAAATCCATGTCCACATGTTTACAATTTCACGTCAAAAAATGGCTAAAATTCCAGTTGAAATTTTTTCAAAGTCCCTTAAAAATTTTCCAATTTTTGTCCCAATTCTTCCCATTCCCATTGAAACTTTTCAAATCCCTCTCAACATTGTTGAAATTCTCTTGAAGCTTTTAAAATTCTCTCTAGAATTTTCAAAATCCATGTCCACATGTTTACAATTTCACATAAAAAAATGGCTAAAATTCCAGTTGAAACTTTTTCAAAGTCCCTTAAAAATTTTCCAATTTTTGTCCCAATTCTTCCCATTCCCATTGAAACTTTTCAAATCCCTCTCAGAATTGTTGAAATTCTGTTGAAGCTTTTAAAATTCTCTCTAGAATTTTCAAAATCCATGTCCACATGTTTACAATTCCACGTCAAAAAATGGCTAAAATTCCAGTTGAAATTTTTTCAAAGTCCCTTAAAAATTTTCCAATTTTTGTCCCAATTCTTCCCATTCCCATTGAAACTTTTCAAATCCCTCTCAAAATTGTTGAAATTCTGTTGAAGCTTTTAAAATTCTCTCTAGAATTTTCAAAATCCATGTCCACATGTTTACAATTTCACATAAAAAAATAGCTAAAATTCCAGTTGAAATTTTTTCAAAGTCCCTTAAAAATTTTCCAATTTTTGTCCCAATTCTTCCCATTCCCATTGAAACTTTTCAAATCCCTCTCAAAATTGTTGAAATTCTGTTGAAGCTTTTAAAATTCTCTCTAGAATTTTCAAAATCCATGTCCACATGTTTACAATTTCACGTCAAAAAATGGCTAAAATTCCAGTTGAAATTTTTTCAAAGTCCCTTAAAAATTTTCCAATTTTTGTCCCAATTCTTCCTATTCCCATTGAAACTTTTCAAATCCCTCTCAACATTGTTGAAGTTCTGTTGAAGCTTTTAGAATTCTCTCTAGAATTTTCAAAATCCATGTCCACATGTTTACAATTTCACGTCAAAAAATGGCTAAAATTCCAGTTGAAAATTTTTCAAAGTCCCTTAAAAATTTTCCAATTTTTGTCCCAATTCTTCCCATTCCCATTGAAACTTTTCAAATCCCTCTCAACATTGTTGAAATTCTCTTGAAGCTTTTAGAATTCTCTCTAGAATTTTCAAAATCCATGTCCACATGTTTACAATTTCACGTCAAAAAATGGCTAAAATTCCAGTTGAAATTTTTTCAAAGTCCCTTAAAAATTTTCCAATTTTTGTCCCAATTCTTCCCATTCCCATTGAAACTTTTCAAATCCCTCTCAACATTGTTGAAATTCTGTTGAAGCTTTTAAAATTCTCTCTAGAATTTTCAAAATCCATGTCCACATGTTTACAATTTCACATAAAAAAATGGCTAAAATTCCAGTTGAAATTTTTTCAAAGTCCCTTAAAAATTTTCCAATTTTTGTCCCAATTCTTCCCATTCCCATTGAAACTTTTCAAATCCCTCTCAACATTGTTGAAATTCTCTTGAAGCTTTTAGAATTCTCTCTAGAATTTTCAAAATCCATGTCCACATGTTTACAATTTCACGTCAAAAAATGGCTAAAATTCCAGTTGAAATTTTTTCCAAGTCCCTGAAAAATTTTCCAATTTTTGTCCCAATTCTTCCCATTCCCATTGAAACTTTTCAAATCCCTCTCAACATTGTTGAAATTCTGTTGAAGCTTTTAGAATTCTCTCTAGAATTTTCAAAATCCATGTCCACATGTTTACAATTTCACGTCAAAAAATGGCTAAAATTCCAGTTGAAATTTTTTCAAAGTCCCTGAAAAATTTTCCAATTTTTGTCCCAATTCTTCCCATTCCCATTGAAACTTTTCAAATCCCTCTCAAAATTGTTGAAATTCTGTTGAAGCTTTTAAAATTCTCTCTAGAATTTTCAAAATCCATGTCCACATGTTTACAATTTCACATAAAAAAATGGCTAAAATTCCAGTTGAAATTTTTTCAAAGTCCCTTAAAAATTTTCCAATTTTTGTCCCAATTCTTCCCATTCCCATTGAAACTTTTCAAATCCCTCTCAGAATTGTTGAAATTCTGTTGAAGCTTTTAGAATTCTCTCTAGAATTTTCAAAATCCATGTCCACATGTTTACAATTTCACATAAAAAAATGGCTAAAATTCCAGTTGAAATTTTTTCAAAGTCCCTTAAAAATTTTCCAATTTTTGTCCCAATTCTTCCCATTCCCATTGAAACTTTTCAAATCCCTCTCAAAATTGTTGAAATTCTGTTGAAGCTTTTAGAATTCTCTCTAGAATTTTCAAAATCCATGTCCACATGTTTACAATTTCACATAAAAAAATGGCTAAAATTCCAGTTGAAATTTTTTCAAAGTCCCTTAAAAATTTTCCAATTTTTGTCCCAATTCTTCCCATTCCCATTGAAACTTTTCAAATCCCTCTCAAAATTGTTGAAATTCTGTTGAAACTTTTAAAATTCTCTCTAGAATTTTCAAAATCCATGTCCACATGTTTACAATTTCACGTCAAAAAATGGCTAAAATTCCAGTTGAAATTTTTTCAAAGTCCCTTAAAAATTTTCCAATTTTTGTCCCAATTCTTCCCATTCCCATTGAAACTTTTCAAATCCCTCTCAACATTGTTGAAATTCTGTTGAAGCTTTTAGAATTCTCTCTAGAATTTTCAAAATCCATGTCCACATGTTTACAATTTCACGTCAAAAAATGGCTAAAATTCCAGTTGAAATTTTTTCAAAGTCCCTTAAAAATTTTCCAATTCTTGTCCCAATTCTTCCCATTCCCATTGAAACTTTTCAAATCCCTCTCAAAATTGTTGAAATTCTCTTGAAGCTTTTAAAATTCTCTCTAGAATTTTCAAAATCCATGTCCACATGTTTACAATTTCACATAAAAAAATGGCTAAAATTCCAGTTGAAATTTTTTCAAAGTCCCTTAAAAATTTTCCAATTTTTGTCCCAATTCTTCCCATTCCCATTGAAACTTTTCAAATCCCTCTCAACATTGTTGAAATTCTCTTGATGCTTTTAGAATTCTCTCTAGAATTTTCAAAATCCATGTCCACATGTTTACAATTTCACGTCAAAAAATGGCTAAAATTCCAGTTGAAATTTTTTCAAAGTCCCTTAAAAATTTTCCAATTTTTGTCCCAATTCTTCCCATTCCCATTGAAACTTTTCAAATCCCTCTCAACATTGTTGAAATTCTCTTGAAGCTTTTAAAATTCTCTCTAGAATTTTCAAAATCCATGTCCACATGTTTACAATTTCACGTCAAAAAATGGCTAAAATTCCAGTTGAAACTTTTTCAAAGTCCCTTAAAAATTTTCCAATTTTTGTCCCAATTCTTCCCATTCCCATTGAAACTTTTCAAATCCCTCTCAGAATTGTTGAAATTCTGTTGAAGCTTTTAAAATTCTCTCTAGAATTTTCAAAATCCATGTCCACATGTTTACAATTCCACGTCAAAAAATGGCTAAAATTCCAGTTGAAATTTTTTCAAAGTCCCTTAAAAATTTTCCAATTTTTGTCCCAATTCTTCCCATTCCCATTGAAACTTTTCAAATCCCTCTCAAAATTGTTGAAATTCTGTTGAAGCTTTTAAAATTCTCTCTAGAATTTTCAAAATCCATGTCCACATGTTTACAATTTCACATAAAAAAATAGCTAAAATTCCAGTTGAAATTTTTTCAAAGTCCCTTAAAAATTTTCCAATTTTTGTCCCAATTCTTCCCATTCCCATTGAAACTTTTCAAATCCCTCTCAAAATTGTTGAAATTCTGTTGAAGCTTTTAAAATTCTCTCTAGAATTTTCAAAATCCATGTCCACATGTTTACAATTTCACGTCAAAAAATGGCTAAAATTCCAGTTGAAATTTTTTCAAAGTCCCTTAAAAATTTTCCAATTTTTGTCCCAATTCTTCCTATTCCCATTGAAACTTTTCAAATCCCTCTCAACATTGTTGAAGTTCTGTTGAAGCTTTTAGAATTCTCTCTAGAATTTTCAAAATCCATGTCCACATGTTTACAATTTCACGTCAAAAAATTGCTAAAATTCCAGTTGAAAATTTTTCAAAGTCCCTTAAAAATTTTCCAATTTTTGTCCCAATTCTTCCCATTCCCATTGAAACTTTTCAAATCCCTCTCAACATTGTTGAAATTCTCTTGAAGCTTTTAGAATTCTCTCTAGAATTTTCAAAATCCATGTCCACATGTTTACAATTTCACATAAAAAAATGGCTAAAATTCCAGTTGAAATTTTTTCCAAGTCCCTTAAAAATTTTCCAATTTTTGTCCCAATTCTTCCCATTCCCATTGAAACTTTTCAAATCCCTCTCAACATTGTTGAAATTCTGTTGAAGCTTTTAAAATTCTCTCTAGAATTTTCAAAATCCATGTCCACATGTTTACAATTTCACATAAAAAAATGGCTAAAATTCCAGTTGAAATTTTTTCAAAGTCCCTTAAAAATTTTCCAATTTTTGTCCCAATTCTTCCCATTCCCATTGAAACTTTTCAAATCCCTCTCAACATTGTTGAAATTCTCTTGAAGCTTTTAGAATTCTCTCTAGAATTTTCAAAATCCATGTCCACATGTTTACAATTTCACGTAAAAAAATGGCTAAAATTCCAGTTGAAATTTTTTCCAAGTCCCTGAAAAATTTTCCAATTTTTGTCCCAATTCTTCCCATTCCCATTGAAACTTTTCAAATCCCTCTCAACATTGTTGAAATTCTGTTGAAGCTTTTAGAATTCTCTCTAGAATTTTCAAAATCCATGTCCACATGTTTACAATTTCACGTCAAAAAATGGCTAAAATTCCAGTTGAAATTTTTTCAAAGTCCCTGAAAAATTTTCCAATTTTTGTCCCAATTCTTCCCATTCCCATTGAAACTTTTCAAATCCCTCTCAAAATTGTTGAAATTCTGTTGAAGCTTTTAAAATTCTCTCTAGAATTTTCAAAATCCATGTCCACATGTTTACAATTTCACATAAAAAAATGGCTAAAATTCCAGTTGAAATTTTTTCAAAGTCCCTTAAAAATTTTCCAATTTTTGTCCCAATTCTTCCCATTCCCATTGAAACTTTTCAAATCCCTCTCAACATTGTTGAAATTCTCTTGAAGCTTTTAGAATTCTCTCTAGAATTTTCAAAATCCATGTCCACATGTTTACAATTTCACGTCAAAAAATGGCTAAAATTCCAGTTGAAAATTTTTCAAAGTCCCTTAAAAATTTTCCAATTTTTGTCCCAATTCTTCCTATTCCCATTGAAACTTTTCAAATCCCTCTCAAAATTGTTGAAATTCTGTTGAAGCTTTTAGAATTCTCTCTAGAATTTTCAAAATCCATGTCCACATGTTTACAATTTCACGTCAAAAAATGGCTAAAATTCCAGTTGAAATTTTTTCAAAGTCCCTTAAAAATTTTCCAATTTTTGTCCCAATTCTTCCCATTCCCATTGAAACTTTTCAAATCCCTCTCAACATTGTTGAAATTCTGTTGAAGCTTTTAAAATTCTCTCTAGAATTTTCAAAATCCATGTCCACATGTTTACAATTTCACATAAAAAAATGGCTAAAATTCCAGTTGAAATTTTTTCAAAGTCCCTTAAAAATTTTCCAATTTTTGTCCCAATTCTTCCCATTCCCATTGAAACTTTTCAAATCCCTCTCAACATTGTTTAAATTCTCTTGAAGCTTTTAGAATTCTCTCTAGAATTTTCAAAATCCATGTCCACATGTTTACAATTTCACATAAAAAAATGGCTAAAATTCCAGTTGAAATTTTTTCCAAGTCCCTGAAAAATTTTCCAATTTTTGTCCCAATTCTTCCCATTCCCATTGAAACTTTTCAAATCCCTCTCAACATTGTTGAAATTCTCTTGAAGCTTTTAGAATTCTCTCTAGAATTTTCAAAATCCATGTCCACATGTTTACAATTTCACATAAAAAAATGGCTAAAATTCCAGTTGAAATTTTTTCCAAGTCCCTGAAAAATTTTCCAATTTTTGTCCCAATTCTTCCCATTCCCATTGAAACTTTTCAAATCCCTCTCAACATTGTTGAAATTCTGTTGAAGCTTTTAAAATTCTCTCTAGAATTTTCAAAATCCATGTCCACATGTTTACAATTTCACGTCAAAAAATTGCTAAAATTCCAGTTGAAATTTTTTCAAAGTCCCTTAAAAATTTTCCAATTTTTGTCCCAATTCTTCCCATTCCCATTGAAACTTTTCAAATCCCTCTCAACATTGTTGAAATTCTCTTGAAGCTTTTAGAATTCTCTCTAGAATTTTCAAAATCCATGTCCACATGTTTACAATTTCACGTCAAAAAATGGCTAAAATTCCAGTTGAAATTTTTTCAAAGTCCCTTAAAAATTTTCCAATTTTTGTCCCAATTCTTCCCATTCCCATTGAAACTTTTCAAATCCCTCTCAACATTGTTGAAATTCTCTTGAAGCTTTTAAAATTCTCTCTAGAATTTTCAAAATCCATGTCCACATGTTTACAATTTCACGTCAAAAAATTGCTAAAATTCCAGTTGAAACTTTTTCAAAGTCCCTTAAAAATTTTCCAATTTTTGTCCCAATTCTTCCCATTCCCATTGAAACTTTTCAAATCCCTCTCAGAATTGTTGAAATTCTGTTGAAGCTTTTAAAATTCTCTCTAGAATTTTCAAAATCCATGTCCACATGTTTACAATTTCACGTCAAAAAATGGCTAAAATTCCAGTTGAAATTTTTTCAAAGTCCCTTAAAAATTTTCCAATTTTTGTCCCAATTCTTCCCATTCCCATTGAAACTTTTCAAATCCCTCTCAAAATTGTTGAAATTCTGTTGAAGCTTTTAAAATTCTCTCTAGAATTTTCAAAATCCATGTCCACATGTTTACAATTTCACATAAAAAAATGGCTAAAATTCCAGTTGAAATTTTTTCAAAGTCCCTTAAAAATTTTCCAATTTTTGTCCCAATTCTTCCCATTCCCATTGAAACTTTTCAAATCCCTCTCAACATTGTTTAAATTCTCTTGAAGCTTTTAGAATTCTCTCTAGAATTTTCAAAATCCATGTCCACATGTTTACAATTTCACGTCAAAAAATGGCTAAAATTCCAGTTGAAAATTTTTCAAAGTCCCTTAAAAATTTTCCAATTTTTGTCCCAATTCTTCCCATTCCCATTGAAACTTTTCAAATCCCTCTCAAAATTGTTGAAATTCTGTTGAAGCTTTTAGAATTCTCTCTAGAATTTTCAAAATCCATGTCCACATGTTTACAATTTCACGTCAAAAAATGGCTAAAATTCCAGTTGAAATTTTTTCAAAGTCCCTTAAAAATTTTCCAATTTTTGTCCCAATTCTTCCCATTCCCATTGAAACTTTTCAAATCCCTCTCAACATTGTTGAAATTCTGTTGAAGCTTTTAAAATTCTCTCTAGAATTTTCAAAATCCATGTCCACATGTTTACAATTTCACATAAAAAAATGGCTAAAATTCCAGTTGAAATTTTTTCAAAGTCCCTTAAAAATTTTCCAATTTTTGTCCCAATTCTTCCCATTCCCATTGAAACTTTTCAAATCCCTCTCAACATTGTTGAAATTCTCTTGAAGCTTTTAGAATTCTCTCTAGAATTTTCAAAATCCATGTCCACATGTTTACAATTTCACGTCAAAAAATGGCTAAAATTCCAGTTGAAATTTTTTCAAAGTCCCTTAAAAATTTTCCAATTTTTGTCCCAATTCTTCCCATTCCCATTGAAACTTTTCAAATCCCTCTCAACATTGTTGAAATTCTGTTGAAGCTTTTAAAATTCTCTCTAGAATTTTCAAAATCCATGTCCACATGTTTACAATTTCACGTCAGAAAATGGCTAAAATTCCAGTTGCAATTTTTTCAAAGTCCCTTAAAAATTTTCCAATTTTTGTCCCAATTCTTCCCATTCCCATTGAAACTTTTCAAATCCCTCTCAACATTGTTGAAATTCTGTTGAAGCTTTTAGAATTCTCTCTAGAATTTTCAAAATCCATGTCCACATGTTTACAATTTCACGTCAAAAAATGGCTAAAATTCCAGTTGAAATTTTTCAAAGTCCCTTAAAAATTTTCCAATTTTTGTCCCAATTCTTCCCATTCCCATTGAAACTTTTCAAATCCCTCTCAACATTGTTGAAATTCTGTTGAAGCTTTTAAAATTCTCTCTAGAATTTTCAAAATCCATGTCCACATGTTTACAATTTCACATAAAAAAATGGCTAAAATTCCAGTTGAAATTTTTTCAAAGTCCTTAAAAATTTTCCAATTTTTGTCCCAATTCTTCCCATTCCCATTGAAACTTTTCAAATCCCTCTCAACATTGTTGAAATTCTCTTGAAGCTTTTAGAATTCTCTCTAGAATTTTCAAAATCCATGTCCACATGTTTACAATTTCACATAAAAAAATGGCTAAAATTCCAGTTGAAATTTTTTCAAAGTCCCTTAAAAATTTTCCAATTTTTGTCCCAATTCTTCCTATTCCCATTGAAACTTTTCAAATCCCTCTCAACATTGTTGAAGTTCTGTTGAAGCTTTTAGAATTCTCTCTAGAATTTTCAAAATCCATGTCCACATGTTTACAATTTCACGTCAAAAAATGGCTAAAATTCCAGTTGAAAATTTTTCAAAGTCCCTTAAAAATTTTCCAATTTTTGTCCCAATTCTTCCCATTCCCATTGAAACTTTTCAAATCCCTCTCAAAATTGTTGAAATTCTGTTGAAGCTTTTAGAATTCTCTCTAGAATTTTCAAAATCCATGTCCACATGTTTACAATTTCACGTCAAAAAATGGCTAAAATTCCAGTTGAAATTTTTTCAAAGTCCCTTAAAAATTTTCCAATTTTTGTCCCAATTCTTCCCATTCCCATTGAAACTTTTCAAATCCCTCTCAACATTGTTGAAATTCTGTTGAAGCTTTTAAAATTCTCTCTAGAATTTTCAAAATCCATGTCCACATGTTTACAATTTCACATAAAAAAATGGCTAAAATAGTTGAAATTTTTTCAAAGTCCCTTAAAAATTTTCCAATTTTTGTCCCAATTCTTCCCATTCCCATTGAAACTTTTCAAATCCCTCTCAACATTGTTGAAATTCTCTTGAAGCTTTTAGAATTCTCTCTAGAATTTTCAAAATCCATGTCCACATGTTTACAATTTCACGTCAAAAAATGGCTAAAATTCCAGTTGAAATTTTTTCAAAGTCCCTTAAAAATTTTCCAATTTTTGTCCCAATTCTTCCCATTCCCATTGAAACTTTTCAAATCCCTCTCAACATTGTTGAAATTCTGTTGAAGCTTTTAAAATTCTCTCTAGAATTTTCAAAATCCATGTCCACATGTTTACAATTTCACATAAAAAAATGGCTAAAATTCCAGTTGAAATTTTTTCAAAGTCCCTTAAAAATTTTCCAATTTTTGTCCCAATTCTTCCCATTCCCATTGAAACTTTTCAAATCCCTCTCAACATTGTTGAAATTCTCTTGAAGCTTTTAGAATTCTCTCTAGAATTTTCAAAATCCATGTCCACATGTTTACAATTTCACATAAAAAAATGGCTAAAATTCCAGTTGAAATTTTTTTCAAAGTCCCTTAAAAATTTTCCAATTTTTGTCCCAATTCTTCCTATTCCCATTGAAACTTTTCAAATCCCTCTCAACATTGTTGAAGTTCTGTTGAAGCTTTTAGAATTCTCTCTAGAATTTTCAAAATCCATGTCCACATGTTTACAATTTCACGTCAAAAAATGGCTAAAATTCCAGTTGAAAATTTTTCAAAGTCCCTTAAAAATTTTCCAATTTTTGTCCCAATTCTTCCCATTCCCATTGAAACTTTTCAAATCCCTCTCAAAATTGTTGAAATTCTGTTGAAGCTTTTAGAATTCTCTCTAGAATTTTCAAAATCCATGTCCACATGTTTACAATTTCACGTCAAAAAATGGCTAAAATTCCAGTTGAAATTTTTTCAAAGTCCCTTAAAAATTTTCCAATTTTTGTCCCAATTCTTCCCATTCCCATTGAAACTTTTCAAATCCCTCTCAACATTGTTGAAATTCTGTTGAAGCTTTTAAAATTCTCTCTAGAATTTTCAAAATCCATGTCCACATGTTTACAATTTCACATAAAAAAATGGCTAAAATTCCAGTTGAAATTTTTTCAAAGTCCCTTAAAAATTTTCCAATTTTTGTCCCAATTCTTCCCATTCCCATTGAAACTTTTCAAATCCCTCTCAACATTGTTGAAATTCTCTTGAAGCTTTTAGAATTCTCTCTAGAATTTTCAAAATCCATGTCCACATGTTTACAATTTCACGTCAAAAAATGGCTAAAATTCCAGTTGAAATTTTTTCCAAGTCCCTTAAAAATTTTCCAATTTTTGTCCCAATTCTTCCCATTCCCATTGAAACTTTTCAAATCCCTCTCAACATTGTTGAAATTCCGTTGAAGCTTTTAGAATTCTCTCTAGAATTTTCAAAATCCATGTCCACATGTTTACAATTTCACGTCAAAAAATGGCTAAAATTCCAGTTGAAATTTTTTCCAAGTCCCTGAAAAATTTTCCAATTTTTGTCCCAATTCTTCCCATTCCCATTGAAACTTTTCAAATCCCTCTCAAAATTGTTGAAATTCTGTTGAAGCTTTTAAAATTCTCTCTAGAATTTTCAAAATCCATGTCCACATGTTTACAATTTCACATAAAAAAATGGCTAAAATTCCAGTTGAAATTTTTTCAAAGTCCCTGAAAAATTTTCCAATTTTTGTCCCAATTCTTCCCATTCCCATTGAAACTTTTCAAATCCCTCTCAACATTGTTGAAATTCTCTTGAAGCTTTTAGAATTCTCTCTAGAATTTTCAAAATCCATGTCCACATGTTTACAATTTCACATAAAAAAATGGCTAAAATTCCAGTTGAAATTTTTTCAAAGTCCCTTAAAAATTTTCCAATTTTTGTCCCAATTCTTCCCATTCCCATTGAAACTTTTCAAATCCCTCTCAACATTGTTGAAATTCTGTTGAAGCTTTTAAAATTCTCTCTAGAATTTTCAAAATCCATGTCCACATGTTTACAATTTCACGTCAAAAAATTGCTAAAATTCCAGTTGAAATTTTTTCAAAGTCCCTTAAAAATTTTCCAATTTTTGTCCCAATTCTTCCCATTCCCATTGAAACTTTTCAAATCCCTCTCAACATTGTTGAAATTCTCTTGAAGCTTTTAAAATTCTCTCTAGAATTTTCAAAATCCATGTCCACATGTTTACAATTTCACGTCAAAAAATTGCTAAAATTCCAGTTGAAACTTTTTCAAAGTCCCTTAAAAATTTTCCAATTTTTGTCCCAATTCTTCCCATTCCCATTGAAACTTTTCAAATCCCTCTCAGAATTGTTGAAATTCTGTTGAAGCTTTTAAAATTCTCTCTAGAATTTTCAAAATCCATGTCCACATGTTTACAATTCCACGTCAAAAAATGGCTAAAATTCCAGTTGAAATTTTTTCAAAGTCCCTTAAAAATTTTCCAATTTTTGTCCCAATTCTTCCCATTCCCATTGAAACTTTTCAAATCCCTCTCAAAATTGTTGAAATTCTGTTGAAGCTTTTAAAATTCTCTCTAGAATTTTCAAAATCCATGTCCACATGTTACAATTTCACATAAAAAAATAGCTAAAATTCCAGTTGAAATTTTTTCCAAGTCCCTTAAAATTTTCCAATTTTTGTCCCAATTCTTCCCATTCCCATTGAAACTTTTCAAATCCCTCTCAACATTGTTGAAATTCTGTTGAAGCTTTTAAAATTCTCTCTAGAATTTTCAAAATCCATGTCCACATGTTTACAATTTCACATAAAAAAAATAGCTAAAATTCCAGTTGAAATTTTTTCAAAGTCCCTTAAAAATTTTCCAATTTTTGTCCCAATTCTTCCCATTCCCATTGAAACTTTTCAAATCCCTCTCAACATTGTTGAAATTCTGTTGAAGCTTTTAAAATTCTCTCTAAATTTTCAAAATCCATGTCCACATGTTTACAATTTCACGTCAAAAAATGGCTAAAATTCCAGTTGAAATTTTTTCAAAGTCCCTTAAAAATTTTCCAATTTTTGTCCCAATTCTTCCCATTCCCATTGAAACTTTTCAAATCCCTCTCAAAATTGTTGAAATTCTGTTGAAGCTTTTAGAATTCTCTCTAGAATTTTCAAAATCCATGTCCACATGTTTACAATTTCACGTCAAAAAATGGCTAAAATTCCAGTTGAAATTTTTTCAAAGTCCCTTAAAAATTTTCCAATTTTTGTCCCAATTCTTCCCATTCCCATTGAAACTTTTCAAATCCCTCTCAAAATTGTTGAAATTCTGTTGAAGCTTTTAAAATTCTCTCTAGAATTTTCAAATCCATGTCCACATGTTTACAATTTCACATAAAAAATGGCTAAAATTCCAGTTGAAATTTTTTCAAAGTCCCTTAAAAATTTTCCAATTTTTGTCCCAATTCTTCCCATTCCCATTGAAACTTTTCAAATCCCTCTCAACATTGTTTAAATTCTCTTGAAGCTTTTAGAATTCTCTCTAGAATTTTCAAAATCCATGTCCACATGTTTACAATTTCACATAAAAAAATGGCTAAAATTCCAGTTGAAATTTTTTCAAAGTCCCTTAAAAATTTTCCAATTTTTGTCCCAATTCTTCCCATTCCCATTGAAACTTTTCAAATCCCTCTCAACATTGTTGAAATTCTCTTGAAGCTTTTAGAATTCTCTCTAGAATTTTCAAAATCCATGTCCACATGTTTACAATTTCACATAAAAAAATGGCTAAAATTCCAGTTGAAATTTTTTCAAAGTCCCTTAAAAATTTTCCAATTTTTGTCCCAATTCTTCCCATTCCCATTGAAACTTTTCAAATCCCTCTCAACATTGTTGAAATTCTGTTGAAGCTTTTAAAATTCTCTCTAGAATTTTCAAAATCCATGTCCACATGTTTACAATTTCACGTCAAAAAATTGCTAAAATTCCAGTTGAAATTTTTTCAAAGTCCCTTAAAAATTTTCCAATTTTTGTCCCAATTCTTCCCATTCCATTGAAACTTTTCAAATCCCTCTCAACATTGTTGAAATTCTCTTGAAGCTTTTAGAATTCTCTCTAGAATTTTCAAAATCCATGTCCACATGTTTACAATTTCACGTCAAAAATGGCTAAAATTCCAGTTGAAATTTTTTCAAAGTCCCTTAAAAATTTTCCAATTTTTGTCCCAATTCTTCCCATTCCATTGAAACTTTTCAAATCCCTCTCAACATTGTTGAAATTCTCTTGAAGCTTTTAAAATTCTCTCTAGAATTTTCAAAATCCATGTCCACATGTTTACAATTTCACGTCAAAAATTGCTAAAATTCCAGTTGAAACTTTTTCAAAGTCCCTTAAAAATTTTCCAATTTTTGTCCCAATTCTTCCCATTCCCATTGAAACTTTTAAAATCCCTCTCAGAATTGTTGAAATTCTGTTGAAGCTTTTAAAATTCTCTCTAGAATTTTCAAAATCCATGGCCACATGTTTACAATTTCCACGTCAAAAAATGGCTAAAATTCCAGTTGAAATTTTTTCAAAGTCCCTTAAAAATTTTCCAATTTTTGTCCCAATTCTTCCCATTCCCATTGAAACTTTTCAAATCCCTCTCAACATTGTTGAAATTCTGTTGAAGCTTTTAAAATTCTCTCTAGAATTTTCAAAATCCATGTCCACATGTTTACAATTTCACATAAAAAAATAGCTAAAATTCCAGTTGAAATTTTTTCAAAGTCCCTTAAAAATTTTCCAATTTTTGTCCCAATTCTTCCCATTCCCATTGAAACTTTTCAAATCCCTCTCAACATTGTTGAAATTCTGTTGAAGCTTTTTAAAATTCTCTCTAAATTTTCAAAATCCATGTCCACATGTTTACAATTTCACGTAAAAAAATAGCTAAAATTCCAGTTGAAATTTTTTCAAAGTCCCTTAAAAATTTTCCAATTTTTGTCCCAATTCTTCCCATTCCCATTGAAACTTTTCAAATCCCTCTCAACATTGTTGAAATTCTGTTGAAGCTTTTAAAATTCTCTCTAAATTTTCAAAATCCATGTCACATGTTTACAATTTCACGTCAAAAAATGGCTAAAATTCCAGTTGAAATTTTTTCAAAGTCCCTTAAAAATTTTCCAATTTTTGTCCCAATTCTTCCCATTCCCATTGAAACTTTTCAAATCCCTCTCAAATTGTTTGAAATTCTGTTGAAGCTTTTAGAATTCTCTCTAGGAATTTTCAAAATCCATGTCCACATGTTTACAATTTCACGTCAAAAAATGGCTAAAATTCCAGTTGAAATTTTTTCAAAGTCCCTTAAAAATTTTCCAATTTTTGTCCCAATTCTTCCCATTCCCATTGAAACTTTTCAAATCCCTCTCAACATTGTTGAAATTCTGTTGAAGCTTTTAAAATTCTCTCTAGAATTTTCAAAATCCATGTCCACATGTTTACAATTTCACATAAAAAAATGGCTAAAATTCCAGTTGACATTTTTTCAAAGTCCCTTAAAAATTTTCCAATTTTTGTCCCAATTCTTCCCATTCCCCTTGAAACTTTTCAAATCCCTCTCAAAATTGTTTAAATTCTCTTGAAGCTTTTAGAATTCTCTCTAGAATTTTCAAAATCCATGTCCACATGTTTACAATTTCACATAAAAAAATGGCTAAAATTCCAGTTGAAATTTTTTCAAAGTCCCTTAAAAATTTTCCAATTTTTGTCCCAATTCTTCCCATTCCCATTGAAACGTTTCAAATCCCTCTCAACATTGTTGAAATTCTGTTGAAGCTTTTAAAATTCTCTCTAGAATTTTCAAAATCCATGTCCACATGTTCACAATTTCACGTCAAAAAATGGCTAAAATTCCAGTTGAAATTTTTTCAAAGTCCCTTAAAAATTTTCCAATTTTTGTCCCAATTCTTCCCATTCCCATTGAAACTTTTCAAATCCCTCTCAACATTGTTGAAATTCTCTTGAAGCTTTTAGAATTCTCTCTAGAATTTTCAAAATCCATGTCCACATGTTTACAATTTCACGTCAAAAAATGGCTAAAATTCCAGTTGAAATTTTTTCAAAGTCCCTTAAAAATTTTCCAATTTTTGTCCCAATTCTTCCCATTCCCATTGAAACTTTTCAAATCCCTCTCAACATTGTTGAAATTCTCTTGAAGCTTTTAAAATTCTCTCTAGAATTTTCAAAATCCATGTCCACATGTTTACAATTTCACGTCAAAAAATTGCTAAAATTCCAGTTGAAACTTTTTCAAAGTCCCTTAAAAATTTTCCAATTTTTGTCCCAATTCTTCCCATTCCCATTGAAACTTTTCAAATCCCTCTCAACATTGTTGAAATTCTCTTGAAGCTTTTAGAATTCTCTCTAGAATTTTCAAAATCCATGTCCACATGTTTACAATTCCACGTCAAAAAATGGCTAAAATTCCAGTTGAAATTTTTTCAAAGTCCCTTAAAAATTTTCCAATTTTTGTCCCAATTCTTCCCATTCCCATTGAAACTTTTCAAATCCCTCTCAAAATTGTTGAAATTCTGTTGAAGCTTTTAAAATTCTCTCTAGAATTTTCAAAATCCATGTCCACATGTTTACAATTTCACATAAAAAAATAGCTAAAATTCCAGTTGAAATTTTTTCAAAGTCCCTTAAAAATTTTCCAATTTTTGTCCCAATTCTTCCCATTCCCATTGAAACTTTTCAAATCCCTCTCAACATTGTTGAAATTCTGTTGAAGCTTTTAAAATTCTCTCTAGAATTTTCAAAATCCATGTCCACATGTTTACAATTTCACATAAAAAAATAGCTAAAATTCCAGTTGAAATTTTTTCAAAGTCCCTTAAAAATTTTCCAATTTTTGTCCCAATTCTTCCCATTCCCATTGAAACTTTTCAAATCCCTCTCAACATTGTTGAAATTCTGTTGAAGCTTTTAAAATTCTCTCTAAATTTTCAAAATCCATGTCCACATGTTTACAATTTCACGTCAAAAAATGGCTAAAATTCCAGTTGAAATTTTTTCAAAGTCCCTTAAAAATTTTCCAATTTTTGTCCCAATTCTTCCCATTCCCATTGAAACTTTTCAAATCCCTCTCAAAATTGTTGAAATTCTGTTGAAGCTTTTAGAATTCTCTCTAGAATTTTCAAAATCCATGTCCACATGTTTACAATTTCACGTCAAAAAATGGCTAAAATTCCAGTTGAAATTTTTTCAAAGTCCCTTAAAAATTTTCCAATTTTTGTCCCAATTCTTCCCATTCCCATTGAAACTTTTCAAATCCCTCTCAACATTGTTGAAATTCTGTTGAAGCTTTTAAAATTCTCTCTAGAATTTTCAAAATCCATGTCCACATGTTTACAATTTCACATAAAAAAAATGGCTAAAATTCCAGTTGAAATTTTTTCAAAGTCCCTTAAAAATTTTCCAATTTTTGTCCCAATTCTTCCCATTCCCATTGAAACTTTTCAAATCCCTCTCAACATTGTTTAAATTCTCTTGAAGCTTTTAGAATTCTCTCTAGAATTTTCAAAATCCATGTCCACATGTTTACAATTTCACATAAAAAAATGGCTAAAATTCCAGTTGAAATTTTTTCAAAGTCCCTTAAAAATTTTCCAATTTTTGTCCCAATTCTTCCCATTCCCATTGAAACGTTTCAAATCCCTCTCAACATTGTTGAAATTCTGTTGAAGCTTTTAAAATTCTCTCTAGAATTTTCAAAATCCATGTCCACATGTTTACAATTTCACGTCAAAAAATTGCTAAAATTCCAGTTGAAATTTTTTCAAAGTCCCTTAAAAATTTTCCAATTTTTGTCCCAATTCTTCCCATTCCCATTGAAACTTTTCAAATCCCTCTCAAAATTGTTGAAATTCTGTTGAAGCTTTTAAAATTCTCTCTAGAATTTTCAAAATCCATGTCCACATGTTTACAATTTCACATAAAAAAATGGCTAAAATTCCAGTTGAAATTTTTTCAAAGTCCCTTAAAAATTTTCCAATTTTTGTCCCAATTCTTCCCATTCCCATTGAAACTTTTCAAATCCCTCTCAAAATTGTTGAAATTCTGTTGAAGCTTTTAAAATTCTCTCTAGAATTTTCAAAATCCATGTCCACATGTTCACAATTTCACGTCAAAAAATGGCTAAAATTCCAGTTGAAATTTTTTCAAAGTCCCTTAAAAATTTTCCAATTTTTGTCCCAATTCTTCCCATTCCCATTGAAACTTTTCAAATCCCTCTCAACATTGTTGAAATTCTCTTGAAGCTTTTAAAATTCTCTCTAGAATTTTCAAAATCCATGTCCACATGTTTACAATTTCACGTCAAAAAATGGCTAAAATTCCACTTGAAATTTTTTCAAAGTCCCTGAAAAATTTTCCAATTCTTGTCCCAATTCTTCCCATTCCCATTGAAACTTTTCAAATCCCTCTCAAAATTGTTGAAATTCTGTTGAAGCTTTTAAAATTCTCTCTAGAATTTTCAAAATCCATGTCCACATGTTTACAATTTCACATAAAAAAATGGCTAAAATTCCAGTTGAAACTTTTTCAAAGTCCCTTAAAAATTTTCCAATTTTTGTCCCAATTCTTCCTATTCCCATTGAAACTTTTCAAATCCCTCTCAACATTGTTGAAATTCTGTTGAAGCTTTTAAAATTCTCTCTAGAATTTTCAAAATCCATGTCCACATGTTTACAATTTCACATAAAAAAATGGCTAAAATTCCAGTTGAAATTTTTTCAAAGTCCCTTAAAAATTTTCCAATTTTTGTCCCAATTCTTCCCATTCCCACTGAAACTTTTCAAATCCCTCTCAACATTGTTGAAATTCTCTTGAAGCTTTTAGAATTCTCTCTAGAATTTTCAAAATCCATGTCCACATGTTTACAATTTCACGTCAAAAAATGGCTAAAATTCCAGTTGAAATTTTTTCAAAGTCCCTTAAAAATTTTCCAATTTTTGTCCCAATTCTTCCCATTCCCATTGAAACTTTTCAAATCCCTCTCAACATTGTTGAAATTCTGTTGAAGCTTTTAGAATTCTCTCTAGAATTTTCAAAATCCATGTCCACATGTTTACAATTTCACGTAAAAAAATGGCTAAAATTCCAGTTGAAATTTTTTCAAAGTCCCTTAAAAATTTTCCAATTTTTGTCCCAATTCTTCCCATTCCCATTGAAACTTTTCAAATCCCTCTCAACATTGTTGAAATTCTCTTGAAGCTTTTAAAATTCTCTCTAGAATTTTCAAAATCCATGTCCACATGTTTACAATTTCACATAAAAAAATGGCTAAAATTCCAGTTGAAATTTTTTCAAAGTCCCTTAAAAATTTTCCAATTTTTGTCCCAATTCTTCCCATTCCCATTGAAACTTTTCAAATCCCTCTCAAAATTGTTGAAATTCTGTTGAAGCTTTTAAAATTCTCTCTAGAATTTTCAAAATCCATGTCCACATGTTTACAATTTCACGTCAAAAAATGGCTAAAATTCCACTTGAAATTTTTTCAAAGTCCCTTAAAAATTTTCCAATTTTTGTCCCAATTCTTCCCATTCCCATTGAAACTTTTCAAATCCCTCTCAAAATTGTTGAAATTCTGTTGAAGCTTTTAAAATTCTCTCTAGAATTTTCAAAATCCATGTCCACATGTTTACAATTTCACGTCAAAAAATGGCTAAAATTCCAGTTGAAATTTTTTCAAAGTCCCTTAAAAATTTTCCAATTTTTGTCCCAATTCTTCCCATTCCCATTGAAACTTTTCAAATCCCTCTCAAAATTGTTGAAATTCTGTTGAAGCTTTTAAAATTCTCTCTAGAATTTTCAAAATCCATGTCCACATGTTTACAATTTCACATAAAAAAATGGCTAAAATTCCAGTTGAAATTTTTTCAAAGTCCCTTAAAAATTTTCCAATTTTTGTCCATATTCTTCCCATTCCCATTGAAACTTTTCAAATCCCTCTCAAAATTGTTGAAATTCTGTTGAAGCTTTTAGAATTCTCTCTAGAATTTTCAAAATCCATGTCCACATGTTTACAATTTCACGTCAAAAAATGGCTAAAATTCCAGTTGAAATTTTTTCAAAGTCCCTTAAAAATTTTCCAATTTTTGTCCCAATTCTTCCCATTCCCATTGAAACTTTTCAAATCCCTCTCAACATTGTTGAAATTCTGTTGAAGCTTTTAAAATTCTCTCTAGAATTTTCAACATCCATGTCCACATGTTTACAATTTCACATAAAAAAATGGCTAAAATTCCAGTTGAAATTTTTTCAAAGTCCCTTAAAAATTTTCCAATTTTTGTCCCAATTCTTCCCATTCCCATTGAAACTTTTCAAATCCCTCTCAACATTGTTTAAATTCTCTTGAAGCTTTTAGAATTCTCTCTAGAATTTTCAAAATCCATGTCCACATGTTTACAATTTCACATAAAAAAATGGCTAAAATTCCAGTTGAAATTTTTTCAAAGTCCCTTAAAAATTTTCCAATTTTTGTCCCAATTCTTCCCATTCCCATTGAAACTTTTCAAATCCCTCTCAACATTGTTGAAATTCTGTTGAAGCTTTTAGAATTCTCTCTAGAATTTTCAAAATCCATGTCCACATGTTTACAATTTCACATAAAAAAATGGCTAAAATTCCAGTTGAAATTTTTTCAAAGTCCCTTAAAAATTTTCCAATTTTTGTCCCAATTCTTCCCATTCCCACTGAAACTTTTCAAATCCCTCTCAACATTGTTGAAATTCTCTTGAAGCTTTTAGAATTCTCTCTAGAATTTTCAAAATCCATGTCCACATGTTTACAATTTCACGTCAAAAAATGGCTAAAATTCCAGTTGAAATTTTTTCAAAGTCCCTTAAAAATTTTCCAATTTTTGTCCCAATTCTTCCCATTCCCATTGAAACTTTTCAAATCCCTCTCAGAATTGTTGAAATTCTGTTGAAGCTTTTAAAATTCTCTCTAGAATTTTCAAAATCCATGTCCACATGTTTACAATTTCACATAAAAAAATGGCTAAAATTCCAGTTGAAATTTTTTCAAAGTCCCTTAAAAATTTTCCAATTTTTGTCCCAATTCTTCCCATTCCCATTGAAACTTTTCAAATCCCTCTCAAAATTGTTGAAATTCTGTTGAAGCTTTTAAAATTCTCTCTAGAATTTTCAAAATCCATGTCCACATGTTTACAATTCCACGTAAAAAAATGGCTAAAATTCCAGTTGAAATTTTTTCAAAGTCCCTTAAAAATTTTCCAATTTTTGTCCCAATTCTTCCCATTCCCATTGAAACTTTTCAAATCCCTCTCAAAATTGTTGAAATTCTGTTGAAGCTTTTAGAATTCTCTCTAGAATTTTCAAAATCCATGTCCACATGTTCACAATTCCACGTCAAAAAATGGCTAAAATTCCAGTTGAAATTTTTTCAAAGTCCCTTAAAAATTTTCCAATTTTTGTCCCAATTCTTCCCATTCCCATTGAAACTTTTCAAATCCCTCCAAAATTGTTGAAATTCTGTTGAAGCTTTTAAAATTCTCTCTTGAATTTTCAAAATCCATGTCCACATGTTTACAATTTCACATAAAAAAATGGCTAAAATTCCAGTTGAAATTTTTTCAAAGTCCCTTAAAAATTTTCCAATTCTTGTCCCAATTCTTCCATTCCCATTGAAACTTTTCAAATCCCTCTCAAAATTGTTGAAATTCTGTTGAAGCTTTTAAAATTCTCTCTAGAATTTTCAAAATCCATGTCCACATGTTTACAATTTCACGTCAAAAAATGGCTAAAATTCCAGTTGAAATTTTTTAAAGTCCCTTAAAAGTTTTCCAATTTTTGTCCCAATTCTTCCCATTCCCATTGAAACTTTTCAAATCCCTCTCAAAATTGTTGAAATTCTTTTGAAGCTTTTAGAATTCTCTCTAGAATTTTCAAAATCCATGTCCACATGTTTACAATTTCACGTCAAAAAATGGCTAAAATTCCAGTTGAAATTTTTTCAAAGTCCCTTAAAAATTTTCCAATTTTTGTCCCAATTCTTCCCATTCCCATTGAAACTTTTCAAATCCCTCTCAACATTGTTGAAATTCTCTTGATGCTTTTAAAATTCTCTCTAGAATTTTCAAAATCCATGTCCACATGTTTACAATTTCACATAAAAAAATGGCTAAAATTCCAGTTGAAATTTTTTCAAAGTCCCTTAAAAATTTTCCAATTTTTGTCCCAATTCTTCCCATTCCCATTGAAACTTTTCAAATCCCTCTCAACATTGTTGAAATTCTCTTGAAGCTTTTAGAATTCTCTCTAGAATTTTCAAAATCCATGTCCACATGTTTACAATTTCACGTCAAAAAATGGCTAAAATTCCAGTTGAAATTTTTTCAAAGTCCCTTAAAAATTTTCCAATTTTTGTCCCAATTCTTCCCATTCCCATTGAAACTTTTCAAATCCCTCTCAACATTGTTGAAATTCTGTTGAAGCTTTTAAAATTCTCTCTAGAATTTTCAAAATCCATGTCCACATGTTTACAATTTCACATAAAAAAATGGCTAAAATTCCAGTTGCAATTTTTTCAAAGTCCCTTAAAAATTTTCCAATTTTTGTCCCAATTCTTCCCATTCCCACTGAAACTTTTCAAATCCCTCTCAACATTGTTGAAATTCTCTTGAAGCTTTTAGAATTCTCTCTAGAATTTTCAAAATCCATGTCCACATGTTTACAATTTCACGTCAAAAAATGGCTAAAATTCCAGTTGAAATTTTTTCAAAGTCCCTTAAAAATTTTCCAATTTTTGTCCCAATTCTTCCCATTCCCATTGAAACTTTTCAAATCCCTCTCAACATTGTTGAAATTCTGTTGAAGCTTTTAGAATTCTCTCTAGAATTTTCAAAATCCATGTCCACATGTTTACAATTTCACGTCAAAAAATGGCTAAAATTCCAGTTGAAATTTTTTCAAAGTCCCTTAAAAATTTTCCAATTTTTGTCCCAATTCTTCCCATTCCCATTGAAACTTTTCAAATCCCTCTCAAAATTGTTGAAATTCTGTTGAAGCTTTTAGAATTCTCTCTAGAATTTTCAAAATCCATGTCCACATGTTTACAATTTCACGTCAAAAAATGGCTAAAATTCCAGTTGAAATTTTTTCAAAGTCCCTTAAAAATTTTCCAATTTTTGTCCCAATTCTTCCCATTCCCATTGAAACTTTTCAAATCCCTCTCAACATTGTTGAAATTCTCTTGAAGCTTTTAAAATTCTCTCTAGAATTTTCAAAATCCATGTCCACATGTTTACAATTTCACATAAAAAAATGGCTAAAATTCCAGTTGAAATTTTTTCAAAGTCCCTTAAAAATTTTCCAATTTTTGTCCCAATTCTTCCCATTCCCATTGAAACTTTTCAAATCCCTCTCAACATTGTTTAAATTCTCTTGAAGCTTTTAGAATTCTCTCTAGAATTTTCAAAATCCATGTCCACATGTTTACAATTTCACATAAAAAAATGGCTAAAATTCCAGTTGAAATTTTTTCAAAGTCCCTTAAAAATTTTCCAATTTTTGTCCCAATTCTTCCCATTCCCATTGAAACTTTTCAAATCCCTCTCAACATTGTTGAAATTCTGTTGAAGCTTTTAAAATTCTCTCTAGAATTTTCAAAATCCATGTCCACATGTTTACAATTTCACGTCAAAAAATTGCTAAAATTCCAGTTGAAATTTTTTCAAAGTCCCTTAAAAATTTTCCAATTTTTGTCCCAATTCTTCCCATTCCCACTGAAACTTTTAAAATCCCTCTCAAAATTGTTGAAATTCTGTTGAAGCTTTTAAAATTCTCTCTAGAATTTTCAAAATCCATGTCCACATGTTTACAATTTCACATAAAAAAATGGCTAAAATTCCAGTTGAAATTTTTTCAAAGTCCCTTAAAAATTTTCCAATTTTTGTCCCAATTCTTCCCATTCCCATTGAAACTTTTCAAATCCCTCTCAAAATTGTTGAAATTCTGTTGAAGCTTTTAAAATTCTCTCTAGAATTTTCAAAATCCATGTCCACATGTTCACAATTTCACGTCAAAAAATGGCTAAAATTCCAGTTGAAATTTTTTCAAAGTCCCTTAAAAATTTTCCAATTTTTGTCCCAATTCTTCCCATTCCCATTGAAACTTTTCAAATCCCTCTCAACATTGTTGAAATTCTCTTGAAGCTTTTAAAATTCTCTCTAGAATTTTCAAAATCCATGTCCACATGTTTACAATTCCACGTAAAAAAATGGCTAAAATTCCACTTGAAATTTTTTCAAAGTCCCTTAAAAATTTTCCAATTTTTGTCCCAATTCTTCCCATTCCCATTGAAACTTTTCAAATCCCTCTCAAAATTGTTGAAATTCTGTTGAAGCTTTTAGAATTCTCTCTAGAATTTTCAAAATCCATGTCCACATGTTTACAATTTCACGTCAAAAAATGGCTAAAATTCCAGTTGAAATTTTTTCAAAGTCCCTTAAAAATTTTCCAATTTTTGTCCCAATTCTTCCCATTCCCATTGAAACTTTTCAAATCCCTCTCAACATTGTTGAAATTCTGTTGAAGCTTTTAAAATTCTCTCTAGAATTTTCAAAATCCATGTCCACATGTTTACAATTTCACATAAAAAAATGGCTAAAATTCCAGTTGAAATTTTTTCAAAGTCCCTTAAAAATTTTCCAATTTTTGTCCCAATTCTTCCCATTCCCATTGAAACTTTTCAAATCCCTCTCAACATTGTTGAAATTCTGTTGAAGCTTTTAGAATTCTCTCTAGAATTTTCAAAATCCATGTCCACATGTTTACAATTTCACATAAAAATGGCTAAAATTCCAGTTGAAATTTTTTCAAAGTCCCTTAAAAATTTTCCAATTTTTGTCCCAATTCTTCCCATTCCCATTGAAACTTTTCAAATCCCTCTCAACATTGTTGAAATTCTGTTGAAGCTTTTAGAATTCTCTCTAGAATTTTCAAAATCCATGTCCACATGTTTACAATTTCACATAAAAAAATGGCTAAAATTCCAGTTGCAATTTTTTCAAAGTCCCTTAAAAATTTTCCAATTTTTGTCCCAATTCTTCCCATTCCCACTGAAACTTTTCAAATCCCTCTCAACATTGTTGAAATTCTCTTGAAGCTTTTAGAATTCTCTCTAGAATTTTCAAAATCCATGTCCACATGTTTACAATTTCACGTCAAAAAATGGCTAAAATTCCAGTTGAAATTTTTTCAAAGTCCCTTAAAAATTTTCCAATTTTTGTCCCAATTCTTCCCATTCCCATTGAAACTTTTCAAATCCCTCTCAACATTGTTGAAATTCTGTTGAAGCTTTTAGAATTCTCTCTAGAATTTTCAAAATCCATGTCCACATGTTTACAATTTCACGTAAAAAAATGGCTAAAATTCCAGTTGAAATTTTTTCAAAGTCCCTTAAAAATTTTCCAATTTTTGTCCCAATTCTTCCCATTCCCATTGAAACTTTTCAAATCCCTCTCAACATTGTTGAAATTCTCTTGAAGCTTTTAAAATTCTCTCTAGAATTTTCAAAATCCATGTCCACATGTTTACAATTTCACATAAAAAAATGGCTAAAATTCCAGTTGAAATTTTTTCAAAGTCCCTTAAAAATTTTCCAATTTTTGTCCCAATTCTTCCCATTCCCATTGAAACTTTTCAAATCCCTCTCAACATTGTTGAAATTCTGTTGAAGCTTTTAAAATTCTCTCTAAATTTTCAAAATCCATGTCCACATGTTTACAATTTCACGTCAAAAAATGGCTAAAATTCCAGTTGAAATTTTTTCAAAGTCCCTTAAAAATTTTCCAATTTTTGTCCCAATTCTTCCCATTCCCATTGAAACTTTTCAAATCCCTCTCAAAATTGTTGAAATTCTGTTGAAGCTTTTAGAATTCTCTCTAGAATTTTCAAAATCCATGTCCACATGTTTACAATTTCACGTCAAAAAATGGCTAAAATTCCAGTTGAAATTTTTTCAAAGTCCCTTAAAAATTTTCCAATTTTTGTCCCAATTCTTACCATTCCCATTGAAACTTTTCAAATCCCTCTCAACATTGTTGAAATTCTGTTGAAGCTTTTAAAATTCTCTCTAGAATTTTCAAAATCCATGTCCACATGTTTACAATTTCACATAAAAAAATGGCTAAAATTCCAGTTGAAATTTTTTCAAAGTCCCTGAAAAATTTTCCAATTTTTGTCCCAATTCTTCCCATTCCCATTGAAACTTTTCAAATCCCTCTCAACATTGTTTAAATTCTCTTGAAGCTTTTAGAATTCTCTCTAGAATTTTCAAAATCCATGTCCACATGTTTACAATTTCACATAAAAAAATGGCTAAAATTCCAGTTGAAATTTTTTCAAAGTCCCTTAAAAATTTTCCAATTTTTGTCCCAATTCTTCCCATTCCCATTGAAACTTTTCAAATCCCTCTCAACATTGTTGAAATTCTGTTGAAGCTTTTAAAATTCTCTCTAGAATTTTCAAAATCCATGTCCACATGTTTACAATTTCACATAAAAAAATGGCTAAAATTCCAGTTGAAATTTTTTCAAAGTCCCTTAAAAATTTTCCAATTTTTGTCCCAATTCTTCCCATTCCCATTGAAACTTTTCAAATCCCTCTCAAAATTGTTGAAATTCTGTTGAAGCTTTTAAAATTCTCTCTAGAATTTTCAAAATCCATGTCCACATGTTTACAATTTCACATAAAAAAATGGCTAAAATTCCAGTTGAAATTTTTTCAAAGTCCCTTAAAAATTTTCCAATTTTTGTCCCAATTCTTCCCATTCCCATTGAAACTTTTCAAATCCCTCTCAAAATTGTTGAAATTCTGTTGAAGCTTTTAAAATTCTCTCTAGAATTTTCAAAATCCATGTCCACATGTTCACAATTTCACGTCAAAAAATGGCTAAAATTCCAGTTGAAATTTTTTCAAAGTCCCTTAAAAATTTTCCAATTTTTGTCCCAATTCTTCCCATTCCCATTGAAACTTTTCAAATCCCTCTCAACATTGTTGAAATTCTCTTGAAGCTTTTAAAATTCTCTCTAGAATTTTCAAAATCCATGTCCACATGTTTACAATTTCACGTCAAAAAATGGCTAAAATTCCACTTGAAATTTTTTCAAAGTCCCTTAAAAATTTTCCAATTTTTGTCCCAATTCTTCCCATTCCCATTGAAACTTTTCAAATCCCTCTCAAAATTGTTGAAATTCTGTTGAAGCTTTTAGAATTCTCTCTAGAATTTTCAAAATCCATGTCCACATGTTTACAATTTCACGTCAAAAAATGGCTAAAATTCCAGTTGAAATTTTTTCAAAGTCCCTTAAAAATTTTCCAATTTTTGTCCCAATTCTTACCATTCCCATTGAAACTTTTCAAATCCCTCTCAACATTGTTGAAATTCTGTTGAAGCTTTTAAAATTCTCTCTAGAATTTTCAAAATCCATGTCCACATGTTTACAATTTCACATAAAAAAATGGCTAAAATTCCAGTTGAAATTTTTTCAAAGTCCCTTAAAAATTTTCCAATTTTTGTCCCAATTCTTCCCATTCCCATTGAAACTTTTCAAATCCCTCTCAACATTGTTTAAATTCTCTTGAAGCTTTTAGAATTCTCTCTAGAATTTTCAAAATCCATGTCCACATGTTTACAATTTCACATAAAAAAATGGCTAAAATTCCAGTTGAAATTTTTTCAAAGTCCCTTAAAAATTTTCCAATTTTTGTCCCAATTCTTCCCATTCCCATTGAAACTTTTCAAATCCCTCTCAACATTGTTGAAATTCTGTTGAAGCTTTTAGAATTCTCTCTAGAATTTTCAAAATCCATGTCCACATGTTTACAATTTCACATAAAAAAATGGCTAAAATTCCAGTTGAAATTTTTTCAAAGTCCCTTAAAAATTTTCCAATTTTTGTCCCAATTCTTCCCATTCCCACTGAAACTTTTCAAATCCCTCTCAACATTGTTGAAATTCTCTTGAAGCTTTTAGAATTCTCTCTAGAATTTTCAAAATCCATGTCCACATGTTTACAATTTCACGTCAAAAAATGGCTAAAATTCCAGTTGAAATTTTTTCAAAGTCCCTTAAAAATTTTCCAATTTTTGTCCCAATTCTTCCCATTCCCATTGAAACTTTTCAAATCCCTCTCAGAATTGTTGAAATTCTGTTGAAGCTTTTAAAATTCTCTCTAGAATTTTCAAAATCCATGTCCACATGTTTACAATTTCACATAAAAAAATGGCTAAAA
The DNA here is from genome assembly GCF_964273445.1 of Streptopelia decaocto. Taxonomy (NCBI): domain Eukaryota; kingdom Metazoa; phylum Chordata; class Aves; order Columbiformes; family Columbidae; genus Streptopelia; species Streptopelia decaocto. The sequence goes on from NW_028116337.1 coordinate 54,535, forward strand.
TTCCAGTTGAAATTTTTTCAAAGTCCCTTAAAAATTTTCCAATTTTTGTCCCAATTCTTCCCATTCCCATTGAAACTTTTCAAATCCCTCTCAAAATTGTTGAAATTCTGTTGAAGCTTTTAAAATTCTCTCTAGAATTTTCAAAATCCATGTCCACATGTTTACAATTCCACGTAAAAAAATGGCTAAAATTCCAGTTGAAATTTTTTCAAAGTCCCTTAAAAATTTTCCAATTTTTGTCCCAATTCTTCCCATTCCCATTGAAACTTTTCAAATCCCTCTCAAAATTGTTGAAATTCTGTTGAAGCTTTTAAAATTCTCTCTAGAATTTTCAAAATCCATGTCCACATGTTCACAATTCCACGTCAAAAAATGGCTAAAATTCCAGTTGAAATTTTTTCAAAGTCCCTTAAAAATTTTCCAATTTTTGTCCCAATTCTTCCCATTCCCATTGAAACTTTTCAAATCCCTCCAAAATTGTTGAAATTCTGTTGAAGCTTTTAAAATTCTCTCTAGAATTTTCAAAATCCATGTCCACATGTTTACAATTTCACATAAAAAAATGGCTAAAATTCCAGTTGAAATTTTTTCAAAGTCCCTTAAAAATTTTCCAATTCTTGTCCCAATTCTTCCCATTCCCATTGAAACTTTTCAAATCCCTCTCAAAATTGTTGAAATTCTGTTGAAGCTTTTAAAATTCTCTCTAGAATTTTCAAAATCCATGTCCACATGTTTACAATTTCACGTCAAAAAATGGCTAAAATTCCAGTTGAAATTTTTTCAAAGTCCCTTAAAAGTTTTCCAATTTTTGTCCCAATTCTTCCCATTCCCATTGAAACTTTTCAAATCCCTCTCAAAATTGTTGAAATTCTGTTGAAGCTTTTAGAATTCTCTCTAGAATTTTCAAAATCCATGTCCACATGTTTACAATTTCACGTCAAAAAATGGCTAAAATTCCAGTTGAAATTTTTTCAAAGTCCCTTAAAAATTTTCCAATTTTTGTCCCAATTCTTCCCATTCCCATTGAAACTTTTCAAATCCCTCTCAACATTGTTGAAATTCTGTTGAAGCTTTTAAAATTCTCTCTAGAATTTTCAAAATCCATGTCCACATGTTTACAATTTCACATAAAAAAATGGCTAAAATTCCAGTTGAAATTTTTTCAAAGTCCCTTAAAAATTTTCCAATTTTTGTCCCAATTCTTCCCATTCCCATTGAAACTTTTCAAATCCCTCTCAACATTGTTGAAATTCTGTTGAAGCTTTTAGAATTCTCTCTAGAATTTTCAAAATCCATGTCCACATGTTTACAATTTCACGTAAAAAAATGGCTAAAATTCCAGTTGAAATTTTTTCAAAGTCCCTTAAAAATTTTCCAATTTTTGTCCCAATTCTTCCCATTCCCATTGAAACTTTTCAAATCCCTCTCAACATTGTTGAAATTCTCTTGAAGCTTTTAAAATTCTCTCTAGAATTTTCAAAATCCATGTCCACATGTTTACAATTTCACGTCAAAAAATGGCTAAAATTCCAGTTGAAATTTTTTCAAAGTCCCTTAAAAATTTTCCAATTTTTGTCCCAATTCTTCCCATTCCCATTGAAACTTTTCAAATCCCTCTCAACATTGTTGAAATTCTGTTGAAGCTTTTAAAATTCTCTCTAGAATTTTCAAAATCCATGTCCACATGTTTACAATTTCACGTCAAAAAATTGCTAAAATTCCAGTTGAAATTTTTTCAAAGTCCCTTAAAAATTTTCCAATTTTTGTCCCAATTCTTCCCATTCCCACTGAAACTTTTCAAATCCCTCTCAACATTGTTGAAATTCTCTTGAAGCTTTTAGAATTCTCTCTAGAATTTTCAAAATCCATGTCCACATGTTTACAATTTCACGTCAAAAAATGGCTAAAATTCCAGTTGAAATTTTTTCAAAGTCCCTTAAAAATTTTCCAATTTTTGTCCCAATTCTTCCCATTCCCATTGAAACTTTTCAAATCCCTCTCAACATTGTTGAAATTCTGTTGAAGCTTTTAGAATTCTCTCTAGAATTTTCAAAATCCATGTCCACATGTTTACAATTTCACGTCAAAAAATGGCTAAAATTCCAGTTGAAATTTTTTCAAAGTCCCTTAAAAATTTTCCAATTTTTGTCCCAATTCTTCCCATTCCCATTGAAACTTTTCAAATCCCTCTCAACATTGTTTAAATTCTCTTGAAGCTTTTAGAATTCTCTCTAGAATTTTCAAAATCCATGTCCACATGTTTACAATTTCACGTAAAAAAATGGCTAAAATTCCAGTTGAAACTTTTTCAAAGTCCCTTAAAAATTTTCCAATTTTTGTCCCAATTCTTCCCATTCCCATTGAAACTTTTCAAATCCCTCTCAACATTGTTGAAATTCTCTTGAAGCTTTTAAAATTCTCTCTAGAATTTTCAAAATCCATGTCCACATGTTTACAATTTCACGTCAAAAAATGGCTAAAATTCCAGTTGAAATTTTTTCAAAGTCCCTTAAATTTTTCCAATTTTTGTCCCAATTCTTCCCATTCCCATTGAAACTTTTCAAATCCCTCTCCAAATTGTTGAAATTCTCTTGAAGCTTTTAAAATTCTCTCTAGAATTTTCAAAATCCATGTCCACATGTTTACAATTTCACATAAAAAAATGGCTAAAATTCCAGTTGAAATTTTTTCAAAGTCCCTTAAAAATTTTCCAATTTTTGTCCCAATTCTTCCCATTCCCATTGAAACTTTTCAAATCCCTCTCAACATTGTTGAAATTCTCTTGAAGCTTTTAAAATTCTCTCTAGAATTTTCAAAATCCATGTCCACATGTTTACAATTTCACATAAAAAAATGGCTAAAATTCCAGTTGAAATTTTTTCAAAGTCCCTTCAAAATTTTCCAATTTTTGTCCCAATTCTTCCCATTCCCATTGAAACTTTTCAAATCCCTCTCAACATTGTTGAAATTCTCTTGAAGCTTTTAAAATTCTCTCTAGAATTTTCAAAATCCATGTCCACATGTTTACAATTTCACGTCAAAAAATTGCTAAAATTCCAGTTGAAATTTTTTCAAAGTCCCTTAAAAATTTTCCAATTTTTGTCCCAATTCTTCCCATTCCCATTGAAACTTTTCAAATCCCTCTCAACATTGTTGAAATTCTGTTGAAGCTTTTAAAATTCTCTCTAGAATTTTCAAAATCCATGTCCACATGTTTACAATTTCACATAAAAAAATGGCTAAAATTCCAGTTGAAATTTTTTCAAAGTCCCTTAAAAATTTTCCAATTTTTGTCCCAATTCTTCCCATTCCCACTGAAACTTTTCAAATCCCTCTCAACATTGTTGAAATTCTCTTGAAGCTTTTAGAATTCTCTCTAGAATTTTCAAAATCCATGTCCACATGTTTACAATTTCACATAAAAAAATGGCTAAAATTCCAGTTGAAATTTTTTCAAAGTCCCTTAAAAATTTTCCAATTTTTGTCCCAATTCTTCCCATTCCCATTGAAACTTTTCAAATCCCTCTCAACATTGTTTAAATTCTCTTGAAGCTTTTAGAATTCTCTCTAGAATTTTCAAAATCCATGTCCACATGTTTACAATTTCACATAAAAAAATGGCTAAAATTCCAGTTGAAATTTTTTCAAAGTCCCTTAAAAATTTTCCAATTTTTGTCCCAATTCTTCCCATTCCCATTGAAACTTTTCAAATCCCTCTCAAAATTGTTGAAATTCTGTTGAAGCTTTTAAAATTCTCTCTAGAATTTTCAAAATCCATGTCCACATGTTTACAATTTCACGTCAAAAAATTGCTAAAATTCCAGTTGAAATTTTTTCAAAGTCCCTTAAAAATTTTCCAATTTTTGTCCCAATTCTTCCCATTCCCATTGAAACTTTTCAAATCCCTCTCAAAAGTGTTGAAATTCTGTTGAAGCTTTTAAAATTCTCTCTAGAATTTTCAAAATCCATGTCCACATGTTTATAATTCCACGTCAAAAAATGGCTAAAATTCCAGTTGAAATTTTTTCAAAGTCCCTTAAAAATTTTCCAATTTTTGTCCCAATTCTTCCCATTCCCATTGAAACTTTTCAAATCCCTCTCAAAATTGTTGAAATTCTGTTGAAGCTTTTAGAATTCTCTCTAGAATTTTCAAAATCCATGTCCACATGTTTACAATTTCACATAAAAAAATGGCTAAAATTCCAGTTGAAATTTTTTCAAAGTCCCTTAAAAATTTTCCAATTTTTGTCCCAATTCTTCCCATTCCCACTGAAACTTTTCAAATCCCTCTCAAAATTGTTGAAATTCTGTTGAAGCTTTTAGAATTCTCTCTAGAATTTTCAAAATCCATGTCCACATGTTTACAATTTCACGTCAAAAAATGGCTAAAATTCCAGTTGAAATTTTTTCAAAGTCCCTTAAAAATTTTCCAATTTTTGTCCCAATTCTTCCCATTCCCATTGAAACTTTTCAAATCCCTCTCAACATTGTTGAAATTCTGTTGAAGCTTTTAAAATTCTCTCTAGAATTTTCAAAATCCATGTCCACATGTTTACAATTTCACATAAAAAAATGGCTAAAATTCCAGTTGAAATTTTTTCAAAGTCCCTTAAAAATTTTCCAATTTTTGTCCCAATTCTTCCCATTCCCATTGAAACTTTTCAAATCCCTCTCAACATTGTTGAAATTCTCTTGAAGCTTTTAAAATTCTCTCTAGAATTTTCAAAATCCATGTCCACATGTTTACAATTTCACGTCAAAAAATGGCTAAAATTCCAGTTGAAATTTTTTCAAAGTCCCTTAAAAATTTTCCAATTTTTGTCCCAATTCTTCCCATTCCCATTGAAACTTTTCAAATCCCTCTCAAAATTGTTGAAATTCTGTTGAAGCTTTTAGAATTCTCTCTAGAATTTTCAAAATCCATGTCCACATGTTTACAATTTCACATAAAAAAATGGCTAAAATTCCAGTTGAAATTTTTTCAAAGTCCCTTAAAAATTTTCCAATTTTTGTCCCAATTCTTCCCATTCCCATTGAAACTTTTCAAATCCCTCTCAAAATTGTTGAAATTCTGTTGAAGCTTTTAGAATTCTCTCTAGAATTTTCAAAATCCATGTCCACATGTTTACAATTTCACGTCAAAAAATGGCTAAAATTCCAGTTGAAATTTTTTCAAAGTCCCTTAAAAATTTTCCAATTTTTGTCCCAATTCTTCCCATTCCCATTGAAACTTTTCAAATCCCTCTCAACATTGTTGAAATTCTGTTGAAGCTTTTAAAATTCTCTCTAGAATTTTCAAAATCCATGTCCACATGTTTACAATTTCACGTCAAAAAATGGCTAAAATTCCAGTTGAAATTTTTTCAAAGTCCCTTAAAAATTTTCCAATTTTTGTCCCAATTCTTCCCATTCCCATTGAAACTTTTCAAATCCCTCTCAACATTGTTGAAATTCTCTTGAAGCTTTTAAAATTCTCTCTAGAATTTTCAAAATCCATGTCCACATGTTTACAATTTCACGTCAAAAAATGGCTAAAATTCCAGTTGAAATTTTTTCAAAGTCCCTTAAAAATTTTCCAATTTTTGTCCCAATTCTTCCCATTCCCATTGAAACTTTTCAAATCCCTCTCAAAATTGTTGAAATTCTGTTGAAGCTTTTAGAATTCTCTCTAGAATTTTCAAAATCCATGTCCACATGTTTACAATTTCACATAAAAAAATGGCTAAAATTCCAGTTGAAATTTTTTCAAAGTCCCTTAAAAATTTTCCAATTTTTGTCCCAATTCTTCCCATTCCCATTGAAACTTTTCAAATCCCTCTCAAAATTGTTGAAATTCTTTTGAAGCTTTTAGAATTCTCTCTAGAATTTTCAAAATCCATGTCCACATGTTTACAATTTCACGTCAAAAAATGGCTAAAATTCCAGTTGAAATTTTTTCAAAGTCCCTTAAAAATTTTCCAATTTTTGTCCCAATTCTTCCCATTCCCATTGAAACTTTTCAAATCCCTCTCAACATTGTTGAAATTCTGTTGAAGCTTTTAAAATTCTCTCTAGAATTTTCAAAATCCATGTCCACATGTTTACAATTTCACATAAAAAAATGGCTAAAATTCCAGTTGAAATTTTTTCAAAGTCCCTTAAAAATTTTCCAATTTTTGTCCCAATTCTTCCCATTCCCATTGAAACTTTTCAAATCCCTCTCAACATTGTTGAAATTCTGTTGAAGCTTTTAAAATTCTCTCTAGAATTTTCAAAATCCATGTCCACATGTTTACAATTTCACGTCAAAAAATGGCTAAAATTCCAGTTGAAATTTTTTCAAAGTCCCTTAAAAATTTTCCAATTTTTGTCCCAATTCTTCCCATTCCCATTGAAACTTTTCAAATCCCTCTCAAAATTGTTGAAATTCTGTTGAAGCTTTTAAAATTCTCTCTAGAATTTTCAAAATCCATGTCCACATGTTTACAATTTCACATAAAAAAATGGCTAAAATTCCAGTTGAAATTTTTTCAAAGTCCCTTAAAAATTTTCCAATTTTTGTCCCAATTCTTCCCATTCCCATTGAAACTTTTCAAATCCCTCTCAACATTGTTGAAATTCTGTTGAAGCTTTTAAAATTCTCTCTAGAATTTTCAAAATCCATGTCCACATGTTTACAATTTCACATAAAAAAATGGCTAAAATTCCAGTTGAAATTTTTTCAAAGTCCCTTAAAAATTTTCCAATTTTTGTCCCAATTCTTCCCATTCCCATTGAAACTTTTCAAATCCCTCTCTAAATTGTTGAAATTCTGTTGAAGCTTTTAAAATTCTCTCTAGAATTTTCAAAATCCATGTCCACATGTTTACAATTTCACGTCAAAAAATGGCTAAAATTCCAGTTGAAATTTTTTCAAAGTCCCTTAAAAATTTTCCAATTTTTGTCCCAATTCTTCCCATTCCCATTGAAACTTTTCAAATCCCTCTCAACATTGTTGAAATTCTGTTGAAGCTTTTAAAATTCTCTCTAGAATTTTCAAAATCCATGTCCACATGTTTACAATTTCACGTCAAAAAATGGCTAAAATTCCACTTGAAATTTTTTCAAAGTCCCTTAAAAATTTTCCAATTTTTGTCCCAATTCTTCCCATTCCCATTGAAACTTTTCAAATCCCTCTCCAAATTGTTGAAATTCTCTTGAAGCTTTTAAAATTCTCTCTAGAATTTTCAAAATCCATGTCCACATGTTTACAATTTCACGTCAAAAAATTGCTAAAATTCCAGTTGAAATTTTTTCAAAGTCCCTTCAAAATTTTCCAATTTTTGTCCCAATTCTTCCCATTCCCACTGAAACTTTTCAAATCCCTCTCAACATTGTTGAAATTCTCTTGAAGCTTTTAGAATTCTCTCTAGAATTTTCAAAATCCATGTCCACATGTTTACAATTTCACGTCAAAAAATGGCTAAAATTCCAGTTGAAATTTTTTCAAAGTCCCTTAAAAATTTTCCAATTTTTGTCCCAATTCTTCCCATTCCCATTGAAACTTTTCAAATCCCTCTCAACATTGTTGAAATTCTGTTGAAGCTTTTAGAATTCTCTCTAGAATTTTCAAAATCCATGTCCACATGTTTACAATTTCACGTCAAAAAATGGCTAAAATTCCAGTTGAAATTTTTTCAAAGTCCCTTAAAAATTTTCCAATTTTTGTCCCAATTCTTCCCATTCCCATTGAAACTTCTCAAATCCCTCTCAACATTGTTTAAATTCTCTTGAAGCTTTTAGAATTCTCTCTAGAATTTTCAAAATCCATGTCCACATGTTTACAATTTCACGTAAAAAAATGGCTAAAATTCCAGTTGAAACTTTTTCAAAGTCCCTTAAAAATTTTCCAATTTTTGTCCCAATTCTTCCCATTCCCATTGAAACTTTTCAAATCCCTCTCAACATTGTTGAAATTCTCTTGAAGCTTTTAAAATTCTCTCTAGAATTTTCAAAATCCATGTCCACATGTTTACAATTTCACGTCAAAAAATTGCTAAAATTCCAGTTGAAATTTTTTCAAAGTCCCTTCAAAATTTTCCAATTTTTGTCCCAATTCTTCCCATTCCCACTGAAACTTTTCAAATCCCTCTCAACATTGTTGAAATTCTCTTGAAGCTTTTAGAATTCTCTCTAGAATTTTCAAAATCCATGTCCACATGTTTACAATTTCACGTCAAAAAATGGCTAAAATTCCAGTTGAAATTTTTTCAAAGTCCCTTAAAAATTTTCCAATTTTTGTCCCAATTCTTCCCATTCCCATTGAAACTTTTCAAATCCCTCTCAACATTGTTGAAATTCTGTTGAAGCTTTTAGAATTCTCTCTAGAATTTTCAAAATCCATGTCCACATGTTTACAATTTCACGTCAAAAAATGGCTAAAATTCCAGTTGAAATTTTTTCAAAGTCCCTTAAAAATTTTCCAATTTTTGTCCCAATTCTTCCCATTCCCATTGAAACTTTTCAAATCCCTCTCCAAATTGTTGAAATTCTCTTGAAGCTTTTAAAATTCTCTCTAGAATTTTCAAAATCCATGTCCACATGTTTACAATTTCACGTCAAAAAATTGCTAAAATTCCAGTTGAAATTTTTTCAAAGTCCCTTCAAAATTTTCCAATTTTTGTCCCAATTCTTCCCATTCCCACTGAAACTTTTCAAATCCCTCTCAACATTGTTGAAATTCTCTTGAAGCTTTTAGAATTCTCTCTAGAATTTTCAAAATCCATGTCCACATGTTTACAATTTCACGTCAAAAAATGGCTAAAATTCCAGTTGAAATTTTTTCAAAGTCCCTTAAAAATTTTCCAATTTTTGTCCCAATTCTTCCCATTCCCATTGAAACTTTTCAAATCCCTCTCAACATTGTTGAAATTCTGTTGAAGCTTTTAGAATTCTCTCTAGAATTTTCAAAATCCATGTCCACATGTTTACAATTTCACGTCAAAAAATGGCTAAAATTCCAGTTGAAATTTTTTCAAAGTCCCTTAAAAATTTTCCAATTTTTGTCCCAATTCTTCCCATTCCCATTGAAACTTTTCAAATCCCTCTCAACATTGTTTAAATTCTCTTGAAGCTTTTAGAATTCTCTCTAGAATTTTCAAAATCCATGTCCACATGTTTACAATTTCACGTAAAAAAATGGCTAAAATTCCAGTTGAAACTTTTTCAAAGTCCCTTAAAAATTTTCCAATTTTTGTCCCAATTCTTCCCATTCCCATTGAAACTTTTCAAATCCCTCTCAACATTGTTGAAATTCTCTTGAAGCTTTTAAAATTCTCTCTAGAATTTTCAAAATCCATGTCCACATGTTTACAATTTCACATAAAAAAATGGCTAAAATTCCACTTGAAATTTTTTCAAAGTCCCTTAAAAATTTTCCAATTTTTGTCCCAATTCTTCCCATTCCCATTGAAACTTTTCAAATCCCTCTCCAAATTGTTGAAATTCTCTTGAAGCTTTTAAAATTCTCTCTAGAATTTTCAAAATCCATGTCCACATGTTTACAATTTCACGTCAAAAAATTGCTAAAATTCCAGTTGAAATTTTTTCAAAGTCCCTTCAAAATTTTCCAATTTTTGTCCCAATTCTTCCCATTCCCACTGAAACTTTTCAAATCCCTCTCAACATTGTTGAAATTCTCTTGAAGCTTTTAGAATTCTCTCTAGAATTTTCAAAATCCATGTCCACATGTTTACAATTTCACGTCAAAAAATGGCTAAAATTCCAGTTGAAATTTTTTCAAAGTCCCTTAAAAATTTTCCAATTTTTGTCCCAATTCTTCCCATTCCCATTGAAACTTTTCAAATCCCTCTCAACATTGTTGAAATTCTGTTGAAGCTTTTAGAATTCTCTCTAGAATTTTCAAAATCCATGTCCACATGTTTACAATTTCACGTCAAAAAATGGCTAAAATTCCAGTTGAAATTTTTTCAAAGTCCCTTAAAAATTTTCCAATTTTTGTCCCAATTCTTCCCATTCCCATTGAAACTTTTCAAATCCCTCTCAACATTGTTTAAATTCTCTTGAAGCTTTTAGAATTCTCTCTAGAATTTTCAAAATCCATGTCCACATGTTTACAATTTCACGTAAAAAAATGGCTAAAATTCCAGTTGAAACTTTTTCAAAGTCCCTTAAAAATTTTCCAATTTTTGTCCCAATTCTTCCCATTCCCATTGAAACTTTTCAAATCCCTCTCAACATTGTTGAAATTCTCTTGAAGCTTTTAAAATTCTCTCTAGAATTTTCAAAATCCATGTCCACATGTTTACAATTTCACGTCAAAAAATTGCTAAAATTCCAGTTGAAATTTTTTCAAAGTCCCTTCAAAATTTTCCAATTTTTGTCCCAATTCTTCCCATTCCCACTGAAACTTTTCAAATCCCTCTCAACATTGTTGAAATTCTCTTGAAGCTTTTAGAATTCTCTCTAGAATTTTCAAAATCCATGTCCACATGTTTACAATTTCACGTCAAAAAATGGCTAAAATTCCAGTTGAAATTTTTTCAAAGTCCCTTAAAAATTTTCCAATTTTTGTCCCAATTCTTCCCATTCCCATTGAAACTTTTCAAATCCCTCTCAACATTGTTGAAATTCTGTTGAAGCTTTTAGAATTCTCTCTAGAATTTTCAAAATCCATGTCCACATGTTTACAATTTCACATAAAAAAATGGCTAAAATTCCAGTTGAAATTTTTTCAAAGTCCCTTAAAAATTTTCCAATTTTTGTCCCAATTCTTCCCATTCCCATTGAAACTTTTCAAATCCCTCTCCAAATTGTTGAAATTCTCTTGAAGCTTTTAAAATTCTCTCTAGAATTTTCAAAATCCATGTCCACATGTTTACAATTTCACGTCAAAAAATTGCTAAAATTCCAGTTGAAATTTTTTCAAAGTCCCTTCAAAATTTTCCAATTTTTGTCCCAATTCTTCCCATTCCCACTGAAACTTTTCAAATCCCTCTCAACATTGTTGAAATTCTCTTGAAGCTTTTAGAATTCTCTCTAGAATTTTCAAAATCCATGTCCACATGTTTACAATTTCACGTCAAAAAATGGCTAAAATTCCAGTTGAAATTTTTTCAAAGTCCCTTAAAAATTTTCCAATTTTTGTCCCAATTCTTCCCATTCCCATTGAAACTTTTCAAATCCCTCTCAACATTGTTGAAATTCTGTTGAAGCTTTTAGAATTCTCTCTAGAATTTTCAAAATCCATGTCCACATGTTTACAATTTCACGTCAAAAAATGGCTAAAATTCCAGTTGAAATTTTTTCAAAGTCCCTTAAAAATTTTCCAATTTTTGTCCCAATTCTTCCCATTCCCATTGAAACTTTTCAAATCCCTCTCAACATTGTTTAAATTCTCTTGAAGCTTTTAGAATTCTCTCTAGAATTTTCAAAATCCATGTCCACATGTTTACAATTTCACGTAAAAAAATGGCTAAAATTCCAGTTGAAACTTTTTCAAAGTCCCTTAAAAATTTTCCAATTTTTGTCCCAATTCTTCCCATTCCCATTGAAACTTTTCAAATCCCTCTCAACATTGTTGAAATTCTCTTGAAGCTTTTAGAATTCTCTCTAGAATTTTCAAAATCCATGTCCACATGTTTACAATTTCACGTCAAAAAATGGCTAAAATTCCAGTTGAAATTTTTTCAAAGTCCCTTAAAAATTTTCCAATTTTTGTCCCAATTCTTCCCATTCCCATTGAAACTTTTCAAATCCCTCTCAACATTGTTGAAATTCTGTTGAAGCTTTTAAAATTCTCTCTAGAATTTTCAAAATCCATGTCCACATGTTTATAATTTCACATAAAAAAATGGCTAAAATTCCAGTTGAAATTTTTTCAAAGTCCCTTAAAAATTTTCCAATTTTTGTCCCAATTCTTCCCATTCCCACTGAAACTTTTCAAATCCCTCTCAACATTGTTGAAATTCTGTTGAAGCTTTTAAAATTCTCTCTAGAATTTTCAAAATCCATGTCCACATGTTTACAATTTCACATAAAAAAATGGCTAAAATTCCAGTTGAAATTTTTTCAAAGTCCCTGAAAAATTTTCCAATTTTTGTCCCAATTCTTCCCATTCCCATTGAAACTTTTCAAATCCCTCTCAACATTGTTGAAATTCTCTTGAAGCTTTTAGAATTCTCTCTAGAATTTTCAAAATCCATGTCCACATGTTTACAATTTCACATAAAAAAATGGCTAAAATTCCAGTTGAAATTTTTTCAAAGTCCCTTAAAAATTTTCCAATTTTTGTCCCAATTCTTCCCATTCCCATTGAAACTTTTCAAATCCCTCTCAAAATTGTTGAAATTCTGTTGAAGCTTTTAAAATTCTCTCTAGAATTTTCAAAATCCATGTCCACATGTTTACAATTTCACGTCAAAAAATTGCTAAAATTCCAGTTGAAATTTTTTCAAAGTCCCTTAAAAATTTTCCAATTTTTGTCCCAATTCTTCCCATTCCCATTGAAACTTTTCAAATCCCTCTCAAAAGTGTTGAAATTCTGTTGAAGCTTTTAAAATTCTCTCTAGAATTTTCAAAATCCATGTCCACATGTTTATAATTCCACGTCAAAAAATGGCTAAAATTCCAGTTGAAATTTTTTCAAAGTCCCTTAAAAATTTTCCAATTTTTGTCCCAATTCTTCCCATTCCCATTGAAACTTTTCAAATCCCTCTCAAAATTGTTGAAATTCTGTTGAAGCTTTTAGAATTCTCTCTAGAATTTTCAAAATCCATGTCCACATGTTTACAATTTCACATAAAAAAATGGCTAAAATTCCAGTTGAAATTTTTTCAAAGTCCCTTAAAAATTTTCCAATTTTTGTCCCAATTCTTCCCATTCCCACTGAAACTTTTCAAATCCCTCTCAAAATTGTTGAAATTCTGTTGAAGCTTTTAGAATTCTCTCTAGAATTTTCAAAATCCATGTCCACATGTTTACAATTTCACGTCAAAAAATGGCTAAAATTCCAGTTGAAATTTTTTCAAAGTCCCTTAAAAATTTTCCAATTTTTGTCCCAATTCTTCCCATTCCCATTGAAACTTTTCAAATCCCTCTCAACATTGTTGAAATTCTGTTGAAGCTTTTAAAATTCTCTCTAGAATTTTCAAAATCCATGTCCACATGTTTACAATTTCACATAAAAAAATGGCTAAAATTCCAGTTGAAATTTTTTCAAAGTCCCTTAAAAATTTTCCAATTTTTGTCCCAATTCTTCCCATTCCCATTGAAACTTTTCAAATCCCTCTCAACATTGTTGAAATTCTCTTGAAGCTTTTAAAATTCTCTCTAGAATTTTCAAAATCCATGTCCACATGTTTACAATTTCACATAAAAAAATGGCTAAAATTCCAGTTGAAATTTTTTCAAAGTCCCTTAAAAATTTTCCAATTTTTGTCCCAATTCTTCCCATTCCCATTGAAACTTTTCAAATCCCTCTCAAAATTGTTGAAATTCTCTTGAAGCTTTTAGAATTCTCTCTAGAATTTTCAAAATCCATGTCCACATGTTTACAATTTCACATAAAAAAATGGCTAAAATTCCAGTTGAAATTTTTTCAAAGTCCCTTAAAAATTTTCCAATTTTTGTCCCAATTCTTCCCATTCCCATTGAAACTTTTCAAATCCCTCTCAAAATTGTTGAAATTCTGTTGAAGCTTTTAGAATTCTCTCTAGAATTTTCAAAATCCATGTCCACATGTTTACAATTTCACGTCAAAAAATGGCTAAAATTCCAGTTGAAATTTTTTCAAAGTCCCTTAAAAATTTTCCAATTTTTGTCCCAATTCTTCCCATTCCCATTGAAACTTTTCAAATCCCTCTCAACATTGTTGAAATTCTGTTGAAGCTTTTAAAATTCTCTCTAGAATTTTCAAAATCCATGTCCACATGTTTACAATTTCACATAAAAAAATGGCTAAAATTCCAGTTGAAATTTTTTCAAAGTCCCTTAAAAATTTTCCAATTTTTGTCCCAATTCTTCCCATTCCCATTGAAACTTTTCAAATCCCTCTCAACATTGTTGAAATTCTCTTGAAGCTTTTAAAATTCTCTCTAGAATTTTCAAAATCCATGTCCACATGTTTACAATTTCACGTCAAAAAATGGCTAAAATTCCAGTTGAAATTTTTTCAAAGTCCCTTAAAAATTTTCCAATTTTTGTCCCAATTCTTCCCATTCCCATTGAAACTTTTCAAATCCCTCTCAAAATTGTTGAAATTCTGTTGAAGCTTTTAGAATTCTCTCTAGAATTTTCAAAATCCATGTCCACATGTTTACAATTTCACATAAAAAAATGGCTAAAATTCCAGTTGAAATTTTTTCAAAGTCCCTTAAAAATTTTCCAATTTTTGTCCCAATTCTTCCCATTCCCATTGAAACTTTTCAAATCCCTCTCAAAATTGTTGAAATTCTGTTGAAGCTTTTAGAATTCTCTCTAGAATTTTCAAAATCCATGTCCACATGTTTACAATTTCACGTCAAAAAATGGCTAAAATTCCAGTTGAAATTTTTTCAAAGTCCCTTAAAAATTTTCCAATTTTTGTCCCAATTCTTCCCATTCCCATTGAAACTTTTCAAATCCCTCTCAACATTGTTGAAATTCTGTTGAAGCTTTTAAAATTCTCTCTAGAATTTTCAAAATCCATGTCCACATGTTTACAATTTCACATAAAAAAATGGCTAAAATTCCAGTTGAAATTTTTTCAAAGTCCCTTAAAAATTTTCCAATTTTTGTCCCAATTCTTCCCATTCCCATTGAAACTTTTCAAATCCCTCTCAACATTGTTGAAATTCTCTTGAAGCTTTTAAAATTCTCTCTAGAATTTTCAAAATCCATGTCCACATGTTTACAATTTCACGTCAAAAAATGGCTAAAATTCCAGTTGAAATTTTTCAAAGTCCCTTAAAAATTTTCCAATTTTTGTCCCAATTCTTCCCATTCCCATTGAAACTTTTCAAATCCCTCTCAAAATTGTTGAAATTCTGTTGAAGCTTTTAAAATTCTCTCTAGAATTTTCAAAATCCATGTCCACATGTTTACAATTTCACATAAAAAAATGGCTAAAATTCCAGTTGAAATTTTTTCAAAGTCCCTTAAAAATTTTCCAATTTTTGTCCCAATTCTTCCCATTCCCATTGAAACTTTTCAAATCCCTCTCAACATTGTTGAAATTCTGTTGAAGCTTTTAAAATTCTCTCTAGAATTTTCAAAATCCATGTCCACATGTTTACAATTTCACATAAAAAAATGGCTAAAATTCCAGTTGAAATTTTTTCAAAGTCCCTTAAAAATTTTCCAATTTTTGTCCCAATTCTTCCCATTCCCATTGAAACTTTTCAAATCCCTCTCAAAATTGTTGAAATTCTGTTGAAGCTTTTAAAATTCTCTCTAGAATTTTCAAAATCCATGTCCACATGTTTACAATTTCACGTCAAAAAATGGCTAAAATTCCAGTTGAAATTTTTTCAAAGTCCCTTAAAAATTTTCCAATTTTTGTCCCAATTCTTCCCATTCCCATTGAAACTTTTCAAATCCCTCTCAACATTGTTGAAATTCTGTTGAAGCTTTTAAAATTCTCTCTAGAATTTTCAAAATCCATGTCCACATGTTTACAATTTCACGTCAAAAAATGGCTAAAATTCCACTTGAAATTTTTTCAAAGTCCCTGAAAAATTTTCCAATTTTTGTCCCAATTCTTCCCATTCCCATTGAAACTTTTCAAATCCCTCTCCAAATTGTTGAAATTCTCTTGAAGCTTTTAAAATTCTCTCTAGAATTTTCAAAATCCATGTCCACATGTTTACAATTTCACATAAAAAAATGGCTAAAATTCCAGTTGAAATTTTTTCAAAGTCCCTTAAAAATTTTCCAATTTTTGTCCCAATTCTTCCCATTCCACTGAAACTTTTCAAATCCCTCTCAACATTGTTGAAATTCTCTTGAAGCTTTTAGAATTCTCTCTAGAATTTTCAAAATCCATGTCCACATGTTTACAATTTCACATAAAAAAATGGCTAAAATTCCAGTTGAAATTTTTTCAAAGTCCCTTAAAATTGTCCAATTTTTGTCCCAATTCTTCCCATTCCCATTGAAACTTTTCAAATCCCTCTCAACATTGTTGAAATTCTGTTGAAGCTTTTAGAATTCTCTCTAGAATTTTCAAAATCCATGTCCACATGTTTACAATTTCACGTCAAAAAATGGCTAAAATTCCAGTTGAAATTTTTTCAAAGTCCCTTAAAAATTTTCCAATTTTTGTCCCAATTCTTCCCATTCCCATTGAAACTTTTCAAATCCCTCTCAGAATTGTTGAAATTCTGTTGAAGCTTTTAAAATTCTCTCTAGAATTTTCAAAATCCATGTCCACATGTTTACAATTTCACGTCAAAAAATTGCTAAAATTCCAGTTGAAACTTTTTCAAAGTCCCTTAAAAATTTTCCAATTTTTGTCCCAATTCTTCCCATTCCCATTGAAACTTTTCAAATCACTCTCAGAATTGTTGAAATTCTGTTGAAGCTTTTAAAATTCTCTCTAGAATTTTCAAAATCCATGTCCACATGTTTACAATTTCACGTCAAAAAATGGCTAAAATTTCAGTTGAAATTTTTTCAAAGTCCCTTAAAAATTTTCCAATTTTTGTCCCAATTCTTCCCATTCCCATTGAAACTTTTCAAATCCCTCTCAGAATTGTTGAAATTCTGTTGAAGCTTTTAAAATTCTCTCTAGAATTTTCAAAATCCATGTCCACATGTTTACAATTTCACGTCAAAAAATTGCTAAAATTCCAGTTGAAATTTTTTCAAAGTCCCTTAAAAATTTTCCAGTTTTTGTCCCAATACTTCCCATTCCCATTGAAACTTTTCAAATCCCTCTCAGAATTGTTGAAATTCTGTTGAAGCTTTTAAAATTCTCTCTAGAATTTTCAAATCCATGTCCACATGTTTACAATTTCACGTCAAAAAATGGCTAAAATTCCAGTTGAAATTTTTTCAAAGTCCCTTAAAAATTTTCCAATTTTTGTCCCAATTCTTCCCATTCCCACTGAAACTTTTCAAATCCCTCTCAAAATTGTTGAAATTCTGTTGAAGCTTTTAAAATTCTCTCTAGAATTTTCAAAATCCATGTCCACATGTTTACAATTTCACGTCAAAAAATGGCTAAAATTCCAGTTGAAATTTTTTCAAAGTCCCTTAAAAATTTTCCAATTTTTGTCCCAATTCTTCCCATTCCCATTGAAACTTTTCAAATCCCTCTCAATATTGTTGAAATTCTGTTGAAGCTTTTAAAATTCTCTCTAGAATTTTCAAAATCCATGTCCACATGTTTACAATTTCACGTCAAAAAATGGCTAAAATTCCAGTTGAAATTTTTTCAAAGTCCCTTAAAAATTTTCCAATTTTTGTCCCAATTCTTCCCATTCCCATTGAAACTTTTCAAATCCCTCTCAAAATTGTTGAAATTCTGTTGAAGCTTTTAAAATTCTCTCTAGAATTTTCAAAATCCATGTCCACATGTTTACAATTTCACGTCAAAAAATGGCTAAAATTCCAGTTGAAATTTTTTCAAAGTCCCTTAAAAATTTTCCAATTTTTGTCCCAATTCTTCCCATTCCCATTGAAACTTTTCAAATCCCTCTCAAAATTGTTGAAATTCTGTTGAAGCTTTTAAAATTCTCTCTAGAATTTTCAAAATCCATGTCCACATGTTTACAATTTCACATAAAAAAATGGCTAAAATTCCACTTGAAATTTTTTCAAAGTCCCTTAAAAATTTTCCAATTTTTGTCCCAATTCTTCCCATTCCCATTGAAACTTTTCAAATCCCTCTCAAAATTGTTGAAATTCTGTTGAAGCTTTTAAAATTCTCTCTAGAATTTTCAAAATCCATGTCCACATGTTTACAATTTCACATAAAAAAATGGCTAAAATTCCAGTTGAAATTTTTTCAAAGTCCCTTAAAAATTTTCCAATTTTTGTCCCAATTCTTCCCATTCCCATTGAAACTTTTCAAATCCCTCTCAGAATTGTTGAAATTCTGTTGAAGCTTTTAGAATTCTCTCTAGAATTTTCAAAATCCATGTCCACATGTTTACAATTTCACGTCAAAAAATGGCTAAAATTCCAGTTGAAATTTTTTCAAAGTCCCTTAAAAATTTTCCAATTTTTGTCCCAATTCTTCCCATTCCCATTGAAACTTTTCAAATCCCTCTCAAAATTGTTGAAATTCTGTTGAAGCTTTTAAAATTCTCTCTAGAATTTTCAAAATCCATGTCCACATGTTTACAATTTCACGTCAAAAAATGGCTAAAATTCCACTTGAAATTTTTTCAAAGTCCCTTAAAAATTTTCCAATTTTTGTCCCAATTCTTCCCATTCCCATTGAAACTTTTCAAATCCCTCTCAAAATTGTTGAAATTCTCTTGAAGCTTTTAAAATTCTCTCTAGAATTTTCAAAATCCATGTCCACATGTTTACAATTTCACATAAAAAAATGGCTAAAATTCCAGTTGAAATTTTTTCAAAGTCCCTTAAAAATTTTCCAATTTTTGTCCCCAATTCTTCCCATTCCCATTGAAACTTTTCAAATCCCTCTCAAAATTGTTGAAATTCTGTTGAAGCTTTTAGAATTCTCTCTAGAATTTTCAAAATCCATGTCCACATGTTTACAATTTCACGTCAAAAAATGGCTAAAATTCCAGTTGAAATTTTTTTCAAAGTCCCTTAAAAATTTCCAATTTTTGTCCCAATTCTTCCCATTCCCATTGAAACTTTTCAAATCCCTCTCAACATTGTTGAAATTCTGTTGAAGCTTTTAAAATTCTCTCTAGAATTTTCAAAATCCATGTCCACATGTTTACAATTTCACATAAAAAAATGGCTAAAATTCCAGTTGAAATTTTTTCAAAGTCCCTTAAAAATTTTCCAATTTTTGTCCCAATTCTTCCCATTCCCATTGAAACTTTTCAAATCCCTCTCAAAATTGTTGAAATTCTCTTGAAGCTTTTAGAATTCTCTCTAGAATTTTCAAAATCCATGTCCACATGTTTACAATTTCACGTCAAAAAATGGCTAAAATTCCAGTTGAAATTTTTTCAAAGTCCCTTAAAAATTTTCCAATTTTTGTCCCAATTCTTCCCATTCCCATTGAAACTTTTCAAATCCCTCTCAACATTGTTGAAATTCTCTTGAAGCTTTTAAAATTCTCTCTAGAATTTTCAAAATCCATGTCCACATGTTTACAATTTCACGTCAAAAAATTGCTAAAATTCCAGTTGAAACTTTTTCAAAGTCCCTTAAAAATTTTCCAATTTTTGTCCCAATTCTTCCCATTCCCATTGAAACTTTTCAAATCCCTCTCAGAATTGTTGAAATTCTGTTGAAGCTTTTAAAATTCTCTCTAGAATTTTCAAAATCCATGTCCACATGTTTACAATTTCACGTCAAAAAATGGCTAAAATTCCAGTTGAAACTTTTTCAAAGTCCCTTAAAAATTTTCCAATTTTTGTCCCAATTCTTCCCATTCCCATTGAAACTTTTCAAATCCCTCTCAGAATTGTTGAAATTCTGTTGAAGCTTTTAAAATTCTCTCTAGAATTTTCAAAATCCATGTCCACATGTTTACAATTTCACGTCAAAAAATTGCTAAAATTCCAGTTGAAACTTTTTCAAAGTCCCTTAAAAATTTTCCAATTTTTGTCCCAATTCTTCCCATTCCCATTGAAACTTTTCAAATCCCTCTCAGAATTGTTGAAATTCTGTTGAAGCTTTTAAAATTCTCTCTAGAATTTTCAAAATCCATGTCCACATGTTTACAATTTCACGTCAAAAAATGGCTAAAATTCCAGTTGAAATTTTTTCAAAGTCCCTTAAAAATTTTCCAATTTTTGTCCCAATTCTTCCCATTCCCATTGAAACTTTTCAAATCCCTCTCAGAATTGTTGAAATTCTGTTGAAGCTTTTAAAATTCTCTCTAGAATTTTCAAAATCCATGTCCACATGTTTACAATTTCACGTCAAAAAATGGCTAAAATTCCAGTTGAAATTTTTTCAAAGTCCCTTAAAAATTTTCCAGTTTTTGTCCCAATACTTCCCATTCCCATTGAAACTTTTCAAATCCCTCCCCAAATTGTTGAAATTCTGTTGAAGCTTTTAAAATTCTCTCTAGAATTTTCAAATCCATGTCCACATGTTTACAATTTCACGTCAAAAAATTGCTAAAATTCCAGTTGAAATTTTTTCAAAGTCCCTTAAAAATTTTCCAATTTTTGTCCCAATTCTTCCCATTCCCACTGAAACTTTTCAAATCCCTCTCAAAATTGTTGAAATTCTGTTGAAGCTTTTAAAATTCTCTCTAGAATTTTCAAAATCCATGTCCACATGTTTACAATTTCACGTCAAAAAATGGCTAAAATTCCAGTTGAAATTTTTTCAAAGTCCCTTAAAAATTTTCCAGTTTTTGTCCCAATACTTCCCATTCCCATTGAAACTTTTCAAATCCCTCCCCAAATTGTTGAAATTCTGTTGAAGCTTTTAAAATTCTCTCTAGAATTTTCAAATCCATGTCCACATGTTTACAATTTCACGTCAAAAAATTGCTAAAATTCCAGTTGAAACTTTTTCAAAGTCCCTTAAAAATTTTCCAATTTTTGTCCCAATTCTTCCCATTCCCACTGAAACTTTTCAAATCCCTCTCAAAATTGTTGAAATTCTGTTGAAGCTTTTAAAATTCTCTCTAGAATTTTCAAAATCCATGTCCACATGTTTACAATTTCACGTCAAAAAATGGCTAAAATTCCAGTTGAAATTTTTTCAAAGTCCCTTAAAAATTGTCCAATTTTTGTCCCAATTCTTCCCATTCCCATTGAAACTTTTCAAATCCCTCTCAACATTGTTGAAATTCTCTTGAAGCTTTTAAAATTCTCTCTAGAATTTTCAAAATCCATGTCCACATGTTTACAATTTCACGTCAAAAAATGGCTAAAATTCCAGTTGAAACTTTTTCAAAGTCCCTTAAAAATTTTCCAATTTTTGTCCCAATTCTTCCCATTCCCATTGAAACTTTTCAAATCCCTCTCAGAATTGTTGAAATTCTGTTGAAGCTTTTAAAATTCTCTCTAGAATTTTCAAAATCCATGTCCACATGTTTACAATTTCACATAAAAAAATGGCTAAAATTCCAGTTGAAATTTTTCAAAGTCCCTTAAAAATTGTCCAATTTTTGTCCCAATTCTTCCCATTCCCATTGAAACTTTTCAAATCCCTCTCAACATTGTTGAAATTCTCTTGAAGCTTTTAAAATTCTCTCTAGAATTTTCAAAATCCATGTCCACATGTTTACAATTTCACGTCAAAAAATGGCTAAAATTCCAGTTGAAACTTTTTCAAAGTCCCTTAAAAATTTTCCAATTTTTGTCCCAATTCTTCCCATTCCCATTGAAACTTTTCAAATCCCTCTCAGAATTGTTGAAATTCTGTTGAAGCTTTTAAAATTCTCTCTAGAATTTTCAAAATCCATGTCCACATGTTTACAATTTCACGTCAAAAAATGGCTAAAATTCCAGTTGAAATTTTTTCAAAGTCCCTTAAAAATTTTCCAATTTTTGTCCCAATTCTTCCCATTCCCATTGAAACTTTTCAAATCCCTCTCAGAATTGTTGAAATTCTGTTGAAGCTTTTAAAATTCTCTCTAGAATTTTCAAAATCCATGTCCACATGTTTACAATTTCACGTCAAAAAATGGCTAAAATTCCAGTTGAAATTTTTTCAAAGTCCCTTAAAAATTTTCCAGTTTTTGTCCCAATACTTCCCATTCCCATTGAAACTTTTCAAATCCCTCTCAGAATTGTTGAAATTCTGTTGAAGCTTTTAAAATTCTCTCTAGAATTTTCAAATCCATGTCCACATGTTTACAATTTCACGTCAAAAAATTGCTAAAATTCCAGTTGAAATTTTTTCAAAGTCCCTTAAAAATTTTCCAATTTTTGTCCCAATTCTTCCCATTCCCACTGAAACTTTTCAAATCCCTTTCAAAATTGTTGAAATTCTGTTGAAGCTTTTAGAATTCTCTCTAGAATTTTCAAAATCCATGTCCACATGTTTACAATTTCACGTCAAAAAAATGGCTAAAATTCCAGTTGAAATTTTTTCAAAGTCCCTTAAAAATTTTCCAATTTTTGTCCCAATTCTTCCCATTCCCATTGAAACTTTTCAAATCCCTCTCAAAATTGTTGAAATTCTCTTGAAGCTTTTAAAATTCTCTCTAGAATTTTCAAAATCCATGTCCACATGTTTACAATTTCACGTCAAAAAATGGCTAAAATTCCAGTTGAAATTTTTTCAAAGTCCCTTAAAAATTTTCCAATTTTTGTCCCAATTCTTCCCATTCCCATTGAAACTTTTCAAATCCCTCTCAACATTGTTGAAATTCTGTTGAAGCTTTTAAAATTCTCTCTAGAATTTTCAAAATCCATGTCCACATGTTTACAATTTCACGTCAAAAAATGGCTAAAATTCCAGTTGAAATTTTTTCAAAGTCCCTTAAAAATTTTCCAATTTTTGTCCCAATTCTTCCCATTCCCATTGAAACTTTTCAAATCCCTCTCAAAATTGTTGAAATTCTGTTGAAGCTTTTAGAATTCTCTCTAGAATTTTCAAAATCCATGTCCACATGTTTACAATTCCACGTCAAAAAATGGCTAAAATTCCAGTTGAAATTTTTTCAAAGTCCCTTAAAAATTTTCCAATTTTTGTCCCAATTCTTCCCATTCCCATTGAAACTTTTCAAATCTTTCTCAACATTGTTGAAATTCTGTTGAAGCTTTTAGAATTCTCTCTAGAATTTTCAAAATCCATGTCCACATGTTTACAATTTCACGTCAAAAAATGGCTAAAATTCCAGTTGAAATTTTTTCAAAGTCCCTTAAAAATTTTCCAATTTTTGTCCCAATTCTTCCCATTCCCATTGAAACTTTTCAAATCCCTCTCAAAATTGTTGAAATTCTGTTGAAGCTTTTAGAATTCTCTCTAGAATTTTCAAAATCCATGTCCACATGTTTACAATTCCACGTCAAAAAATGGCTAAAATTCCAGTTGAAATTTTTTCAAAGTCCCTTAAAAATTTTCCAATTTTTGTCCCAATTCTTCCCATTCCCATTGAAACTTTTCAAATCTTTCTCAACATTGTTGAAATTCTGTTGAAGCTTTTAAAATTCTCTCTAGAATTTTCAAAATCCATGTCCACATGTTTACAATTTCACGTCAAAAAATGGCTAAAATTCCAGTTGAAATTTTTTCAAAGTCCCTTAAAAATTTTCCAATTTTTGTCCCAATTCTTCCCATTCCCATTGAAACTTTTCAAATCCCTCTCAGAATTGTTGAAATTCTGTTGAAGCTTTTAAAATTCTCTCTAGAATTTTCAAAATCCATGTCCACATGTTTACAATTTCACGTCAAAAAATGGCTAAAATTCCAGTTGAAATTTTTTCAAAGTCCCTTAAAAATTTTCCAATTTTTGTCCCAATTCTTCCCATTCCCATTGAAACTTTTCAAATCCCTCTCAGAATTGTTGAAATTCTGTTGAAGCTTTTAAAATTCTCTCTAGAATTTTCAAATCCATGTCCACATGTTTACAATTTCACGTCAAAAAATTGCTAAAATTCCAGTTGAAACTTTTTCAAAGTCCCTTAAAAATTTTCCAATTTTTGTCCCAATTCTTCCCATTCCCATTGAAACTTTTCAAATCCCTCTCAGAATTGTTGAAATTCTGTTGAAGCTTTTAAAATTCTCTCTAGAATTTTCAAAATCCATGTCCACATGTTTACAATTTCACGTCAAAAAATGGCTAAAATTCCAGTTGAAATTTTTTCAAAGTCCCTTAAAAATTTTCCAATTTTTGTCCCAATTCTTCCCATTCCCATTGAAACTTTTCAAATCCCTCTCAAAATTGTTGAAATTCTCTTGAAGCTTTTAAAATTCTCTCTAGAATTTTCAAAATCCATGTCCACATGTTTACAATTTCACATAAAAAAATGGCTAAAATTCCAGTTGAAATTTTTTCAAAGTCCCTTAAAAATTTTCCAATTTTTGTCCCAATTCTTCCCATTCCCATTGAAACTTTTCAAATCCCTCTCAACATTGTTGAAATTCTGTTGAAGCTTTTAGTATTCTCTCTAGAATTTTCAAAATCCATGTCCACATGTTTACAATTTCACGTAAAAAAATGGCTAAAATTCCAGTTGAAATTTTTTCAAAGTCCCTTAAAAATTGTCCAATTTTTGTCCCAATTCTTCCCATTCCCATTGAAACTTTTCAAATCCCTCTCAGAATTGTTGAAATTCTGTTGAAGCTTTTAAAATTCTCTCTAGAATTTTCAAAATCCATGTCCACATGTTTACAATTTCACGTCAAAAAATGGCTAAAATTTCAGTTGAAATTTTTTCAAAGTCCCTTAAAAATTTTCCAATTTTTGTCCCAATTCTTCCCATTCCCATTGAAACTTTTCAAATCCATCTCAAAATTGTTGAAATTCTGTTGAAGCTTTTAAAATTCTCTCTAGAATTTTCAAAATCCATGTCCACATGTTTACAATTTCACGTAAAAAAATTGCTAAAATTCCAGTTGAAATTTTTTCAAAGTCCCTTAAAAATTTTCCCATTTTTGTCCCAATTCTTCCCATTCCCATTGAAACTTTTCAAATCCCTCTCAAAATTGTTGAAATTCTGTTGAAGCTTTTAAAATTCTCTCTAGAATTTTCAAAATCCATGTCCGCAGGTTTACAATTTCACGTAAAAAAATTGGTAAAATTCCAGTTGAAATTTTTTCAAAGACCCTTAAAAATTTTCCGATTTTTGTCCCAATTCTTCCCATTCCATTGAAACTTTTCAAATCCCTCTCAATATTGTTGAAATTCTGTTGAAGCTTTTAAAATTCTCTCTAGAATTTTCAAAATCCATGTCCACATGTTTACAATTTCACGTCAAAAAATGGCTAAAATTCCAGTTGAAATTTTTTCAAAGTCCCTTAAAAATTTTCCAATTTTTGTCCCAATTCTTCCCATTCCCATTGAAACTTTTCAAATTCCTCTCAAAATTGTTGAAATTCTGTTGAAGCTTTTAAAATTCTCTCTAGAATTTTCAAAATCCATGTCCACATGTTTACAATTTCACATAAAAAAATGGCTAAAATTCCAGTTGAAATTTTTTCAAAGTCCCTTAAAAATTTTCCAATTTTTGTCCCAATTCTTCCCATTCCCATTGAAACTTTTCAAATCCCTCTCAGAATTGTTGAAATTCTGTTGAAGCTTTTAAAATTCTCTCTAGAATTTTCAAAATCCATGTCCACATGTTTACAATTTCACGTCAAAAAATGGCTAAAATTCCAGTTGAAATTTTTTCAAAGTCCCTTAAAAATTTTCCAATTTTTGTCCCAATTCTTCCCATTCCCATTGAAACTTTTCAAATCCCTCTCAAAATTGTTGAAATTCTGTTGAAGCTTTTAAAATTCTCTCTAGAATTTTCAAAATCCATGTCCACATGTTTACAATTTCACATAAAAAAATGGCTAAAATTCCACTTGAAATTTTTTCAAAGTCCCTTAAAAATTTTCCAATTTTTGTCCCAATTCTTCCCATTCCCATTGAAACTTTTCAAATTCCTCTCAAAATTGTTGAAATTCTGTTGAAGCTTTTAAAATTCTCTCTAGAATTTTCAAAATCCATGTCCACATGTTTACAATTTCACATAAAAAAATGGCTAAAATTCCAGTTGAAATTTTTTCAAAGTTCCTTAAAAAATTTTCCAATTTTTGTCCCAATTCTTCCCATTCCCATTGAAACTTTTCAAATCCCTCTCAAAATTGTTGAAATTCTCTTGAAGCTTTTAGAATTCTCTCTAGAATTTTCAAAATCCATGTCCACATGTTTACAATTTCACGTCAAAAAATGGCTAAAATTCCAGTTGAAATTTTTTCAAAGTCCCTTAAAAATTTTCCAATTTTTGTCCCAATTCTTCCCATTCCCATTGAAACTTTTCAAATCCCTCTCCAAATTGTTGAAATTCTCTTGAAGCTTTTAAAATTCTCTCTAGAATTTTCAAAATCCATGTCCACATGTTTACAATTTCACATAAAAAAATGGCTAAAATTCCAGTTGAAATTTTTTCAAAGTCCCTTAAAAATTTTCCAATTTTTGTCCCAATTCTTCCCATTCCCACTGAAACTTTTCAAATCCCTCTCAACATTGTTGAAATTCTCTTGAAGCTTTTAGAATTCTCTCTAGAATTTTCAAAATCCATGTCCACATGTTTACAATTTCACATAAAAAAATGGCTAAAATTCCAGTTGAAATTTTTTCAAAGTCCCTTAAAAATTTTCCAATTTTTGTCCCAATTCTTCCCATTCCCATTGAAACTTTTCAAATCCCTCTCAACATTGTTGAAATTCTGTTGAAGCTTTTAGTATTCTCTCTAGAATTTTCAAAAATCCATGTCCACATGTTTACAATTTCACGTAAAAAAATGGCTAAAATTCCAGTTGAAATTTTTTCAAAGTCCCTTAAAAATTGTCCAATTTTTGTCCCAATTCTTCCCATTCCCAT